>NW_006159757.1:7281821-7289007 GCF_000334495.1 Tupaia belangeri chinensis
ATGATTCTTTCCTGCTCTGGAAGAATACATCAAAAATTTATTAAAACGATAACAGGTAACAGGTAACAGCCATTTGAAGGAGTCTTTTCACTGTACTTCTTTTAATACATTTTTAATTTTTAAACTATGCATATGAATTACTTAATCAAATATAAATATGAAATATTTAAGAGAAACATGGGCACAAAGAGTTTAGAGAACAGTATATGTTAGCCTAAGTCAGTTTTTTTTTGTTTTTAAATACGTGTGCTTTAACTCAGAGTTTGAAGTCAATCCATGAATATTGCAGGGGGGAAGGCACTTAGAAGGCTGCTGAATTTGACTCAAATCCCATGTAAAGTTTATTTCCAGAACCTGGCTTTGTGAAAAATACTTTCTCTAATTTTCTGGTTTGCTCAAATCAGTAGAATGCTTAAACTAATGTCCTGGATATTTGTTGGGCCTTCCCACTGAACAGACTGAATTTTCCAAAATATTCCATCTATTCTCCCAGTCTATGGATCTATTTAGAGAAACAGCAATATTAAACGTGGAAAGAAAAACTCTAACACTGGTCCCAGATACTTTTCTTGGAAAAGACCATATTTCAATGTGGTGTTATTGATGCTTCCTGTTTTATGACCCCTGTAACACATCTCTATCAGGCAAAGCCATCTGTATTTGGGTGAATGTGCCCACTGTTTTGTTTACTATGCATAAATTATCTCCATTTAAGGTTTAAGGAAAGATGTATCTATCTGGACATCTGTAATTAGCTGATTAGAGATGCAACGAAGTGCCTGCTTCTGTCCTTATGCTTGCAGCTGTTGAGAAATGATAACTACTTGACACGTTAGAAGCAACAATCATACACAAAGATACAATTAGTTTTGAATATATGTGAACCAGAAGAATAAGAGGACAGAAGTTGCTGCCATCCTTTCCTTTGCCCTGAGCATTAGTTTTATTTAGGGAAAAACAAGTATCTTATTATATACTAGGACTATTTCACTTTTTTTGCCTTGGAAATGAAAATGCATGGCTTGTGTGAACATTCACCCACCACAGGCTCCTAAGGGAGTGTGTGAATGGTGGAACTCCATTTTACCTCTGCCATTGCTTTAGAAGGTTGCTGCCACTTATAGGTATCTGTGAGCATCTGCACATATGTATGGAAGAGAAAGCCCAAATGGGAAATAGAGAATAAAGAGGCATAAGGCCCGTACATGGAAGTTTAGAGATCTGAGAGGATGGGGCTCATCTTATAAACCTGTGACACAGCTCTTAATGGGTCTCTAGATGGAATAAGATAACTTACTTTGACAAACCTATGGTACAGGAGGAAAAAAAAGCCACCTATGCATCAGTTAACATCTTAGAGCCTTAACAACTCTGACTTTATGAATGTAAACAAGTAGACACCACCCTGTACTTTTCAGTTAAGCTCTTGTTTGTATTCATATTTTGTGATCATATTGCAATAAAGATTATGTAATTTTTATAAATGAATCTTAAAAGGTGTTTGTTTTACTTAGATATATCCTATAAATTCTAGAATCATAAACTTTTTTAGGTAAGGGTGACTTTTAAATGAAATCCAGTTCATACTTTAATCTCAAGAACCTATTTTGAAATATTCTGTACAAGGAGTTATCAGACCTGGGTCAAGGAGTGCCCAGATATTTAGTCAACATTATTCTGGGTGTATCCATGAAGATAATTTTGGATAAGATTAACATTTAAATCAATATACTGAATAAAGATGACCCTCCCTAATGTGGGTAAACCTCATCCAGTCAGTTGAAGATCTAAATAGAACTAAAACACAAGTTGTTCCTCCATAATGGGAATTAATCTTGCCTAATGGTCTTTAAACTGAAAGATGAGATTTTTTTTCCTTCTTCCGACTTGAACTGAAAACATTGACTCTTCCTGAGCCTCAAGAGTGCTGGTCTTTGAATTGAAACTCTACCATCAATACTACTAGTCTCTCTTCTTGACTGTCCCTACTGACCTTAGAACTTTCCAAACTCCATAATCATGTGAACCAATACCATATGTCTCTTTCTATATCTATATATCCATATCATATCTATCTACCTCTTTATTTATTTATTTCCCTATCATCTATTTATCTATCAATCATCATCTATCTGTACTCATTTTCTCTGGAGAATCTGAGTAATACACCATGTTGAAGCATTTTTCAAGGCAAAGAGCTTGTGTCCTACATAAACCCAAGACAACCAGTTAGTCTGCAAGAGATCCAAAGGTCAAACTAAGAATTGTCTTTATCACGCTAAAACTTTCTGTACAACCAAAAGGACAATAAATAGGTAGACAACCCACAGAATGGGAGAAAATATTTGCAAACTATGCTTTAGGTAAGGGGTTGTTACCAGAATTTATAGGGAATCCAAGTAGTTTATCCACTGAAAAACTTTGTTTCAATTATATTTGACTATGGCCCATTGAGAGAGATGCTTTGTCACTTCCTCTCTCCTTCTGTCTCTCTCTCTCTCTCTCTCTTTGGCCAGTGCAACGCAATTTTTTAAAAATCTGAAATACCAAGTGAGGGTCTTGAGTTAGGACATTTTTTCTTGGCATGGCTAGATCAACCTAACAAATTCTCCTTGGACTCTACACAATAGTCAGAATTGGGGATGGGACCCAGCCATATGTATGTTTCTGATAGATTGTCTGGGAATTCTGATGGCCAAGATTAGAAACCACCAAAATAATAATGTGATGCAACTGAGTCATCTTATGCACTTGCTAGTAACAGTTATCTTCTACTTACTATTTATAGCCACATGTCAAAACTCATCATCTACTTATTACCTCCAGGCCCTAGAAGACTTTTCCAGTAAGAAAAAAAATGGGCAAAAGAACTGAACAGACAACTCTCAAAAGAAGACATACAAATATGTGGAGGGCATTGCATATGGAAGCCATCTTGGGAGCTTCTTGAGAACTGTCTGCCATCTTAGAAACCTTAGGCTTCACTTCCTCATTGAGCAAACCATGTCTCAAAAATTATGTTACCAACTGTTGCTAGGCAATGGGAGATCCACCCACATCAATGATTGGCTCATACTGTTGTATTTCATTTTCGGGCAACCAATTGGTGCCCACCTGCCTGTATATAAAGCACAGTTTGCTCTGCAATAAAGAAGACTTGATCAGCACCTCATCTTGTCTCCACTCTGTGTGTGTGTGTGTGTGTGTGTGTGTGTGTGTGTGTGTAAGTTTTATGTGAGTCCCCTTTTTCACCGACCTCACCCAGGTACCCGTTCGACTGTCCTGCGGGTCGGGGCACAAATAGCCCAAAATACATATGAAAAAATGTTCAATGTCTCTTTTATAAGAGAAATATAAATAAAAACCATGAGATATCACTTAACCCTGTCAAGACAACTATATTAAAAAGAAAAAAAAAAAACAAAAACAGAACAAGTGCTGGTGAGGCTATGGTAAAAAGAGAAACTTCCTGCACTATTCATGAGAATGTAAATTAATATAACCACTGTGCAAAATGATATAGAGGTTCCTTAAAAGTTTGCAGGTAGAACTACCAAATGACCCAGTAATCTTACTCTTTGGTATTTACCCAAAGAATGGGAAACAGAAAGACACTTGGCACATCCATGTTTATTGAAGCATTATTCATGAAAAATAAAACATGGATCAATCTAAATGATCAACAATTGATGAGTAGATTGAAAAAATATGGCACATATACACTATGGAATATTATTTAGCCATAAACAAAATATGGCTCTGTCATTAAATGCAAAGGGGACAAATATAGAAGATTCAAAGCTAAGTGAAATAAGCCAGAATATGAAAGAATAAACACTCCATATCCCTGCTCAATATATACTAAATATCTGCATTCTATGGCAGAAATTGAAATATTTGAAGATTTAATAGTAGAGAGCACAAGTGTAGAAAGCAGAAGTCTCTACAGAAATATATGGCTAGTGAGAGCTGGGGGGGCTGAGGAAGAAAGCACTTCTCAGACAAAAGAATGTAAAATCTTTATTGTAAATGAAGTATATGATAATATCCTTGGTTTGTTATCACATACTGCATGCACACTTTGAAAAACTATGTCATATGCCTTGGCAATATATAATAATTCAATGTACATAAGAAATTATAATATAAAAATAATAGATTGATAGAATGATACTACATTTTTATCTGGAAAGATGTTTATGTTGTATTTAAATGATAGGAAGTTGCAGAATAAAACATAAGGTATGATTCTATTTTTAATACTATATATGCAAATAGATGAAGGAAGATTCTAACCCAAATCTACATTGAAGATGAAATTGATCCAAGTGTTTGAGACAAAATAAAACAAAAAACTTAGCCTTTCATTGTCTTTTCTGTATTTGTCATTTATCCTTCCACTCATCCATTTATTTAACAAGCATTTTCTGAACATAGATAACAATTGCTTTTAGGTACTAAACATTTTACTTAAATATTTTGTAATGACCTTTATATCTAAAAACTGGAGGGAACCAGCAGTTAGCGTAATGGCTATGTCGCTGGACTCCCATGTAGTCGACCGCAGTTTGCGTCCCAGACCCGGTGGCTTAAAATTCACACCGGGCGCGTGTGCATGCGTGCCCAAGATCCCGAGAGGAGAATGGAGGAGAAGGGATTGCGGCGTGACCATCCCCCCTGGGGGGTGATTTCTCGCTTTCTGTCTCTCTGTCTCTCTCTGTCTGTCTGGCGAATGCACGTGCCCTATAGCGAAAACCTCTCAAAAAAACAAATAAACAAACAAAAAACTGGATTATATTTGATGTTTCAACGGCACAGTGAAGTCATTCTTCTTCCAGAACACCATATTTCTACCTCATTAACTGCCCTGTCAGTTCTTACTGCTGAGTCTTCCTCAGATAGGTGATAGAAATACCATGGGCAACAAGACTCAGGTCTAGCCACTCTCTCTTCTCTACCTATACCTTCACCCTAAGTATTTTCATCCTGTCTCTTAACCTTAAATATTGTCCATACATTGACTTCCAGACTTACATTTTGGACCCTAGACTCATCTCAGTGTTCCAAATTTATACACTCAGCTGTATAATGCCTATTAACTGAGACATTTAAATTTAAAACACTCAAAACAGCTCTTGAGTTCTTCCTTCAGTCTCCTATCTATTCCTTCTTCAGCATTTCCTCAGTATGGGCCACCCTCTTACTAGTTTAAGCCCAAAATTTATATCCCAGTCTTCACTCCTGCCCTTCCCTCATCCTCAAAATAAACTCAAACATAGACTTTTCTCTATAAGCCCCACACCAACTTCATCTCACTGACCCCCCTCTTATCTACATGGACTATTCCTGAGCATCGTAAATAGTAACTCAGCTTGCATTCTTGCCTCTCTTTAGTCTCAATGCAATCACGAAAGATTGTTTAAAATGTAAATCAGACACTTGTCTGACAGACACTTCTACCTTGTCTAGTTAATCCTACCCTGCTCCAGCCATTTTCCATTGGACTGAAAAGAAATCTATCTCCTAACCTTGTCTATATATGATCTTGCCCTGCCATCTCTTAAAATTCAATTTTGCCTCTTACTGCCTCTCTTAAGATCTCATTCTTTATGCTGGCCTTTTGGTATTCAAACACGCTCAGCTTGTCCTGTCTTAGGTCTGACCCTTCTTGTTTCTCATCATTCAGGCCTCATTTCTATTAATAGTCTAAAGAGAAGCCCTCCTTGACTACTTCCCTGAAACTGTCTATCACATTATGTTTATTTCTTGCAGTCCCGTTCACCTTTTGAAATGATTTCTATTTTTATTTATTTGCTTACACCCTCCCCCTTACTGCAATATAAGCTCATCTTATTATCAATTATTTCATATAACATAATAGATCTCGATAAATATTTATTGAGTAGATAACAAATGAATCTCTCTAAAAAAGTGTTGGGGAACATTGAAATACTACTTTTCAATTCTCTAGAGCAGGTAGGTAAAGGAGAGTCTAATACTTTGTCCCTAACAAACTTTCTTTCAGTGATCTCTTTTGATAGCTTTTATTTTTCTAGAAACCTCCTATTTGTGCCCTGGCATTGCGATTCCATTTTGTTTAATGTGTGCCCCCTGATTAAAGGAAAAAAATTCCTTTTAAATATAACAAATTAGCCTTTTAGGTTAAATTAGAGTGAAATCACATAACACAATGTAGTAACATTTCATTCCAAGGGACAATACTTACCATATATAATCACAAGGGCAGCATGGCTAGTTGGCAACTCAGGTTTGTGTTTTTTAAATGAACTTCAAAACATCAAAGCCTCTAACTGAAATCAGTATCCACTTGCGACTTCAATTCCCTTCCAATTTGTTCCTTTAAAAATCATAAGAATCTCACTCATTTTTGTCTAACCCAGAAATTTTGCTTAATCACCTTGGTTTAATGTCTTGACATTAGTGTATGCTATGAAGCAACGATTCCATTCTTTTTCCTTTGTACAAAATGTGGATCTTTTCGATATATTACAAGCAAGGGGCGGGGGCACCTCTTAAAATGTGACTTGTCATTTCTCAAACATGTTATCTTACATACCCAAACTTGATTTTCTTCACTGGTGACAAAGTGTGAATCATGACATCTCTCTCCTCCAAACTCTAATGATCAAATAAAATAACATGTGGAAATGCACTTTGAAATCTGTAAAGACCAAATGTCAAAAAGTGACATTGTGGTATGATTATAAAGTCACTAGACCAGTACACAGAAACCTCATGCCTGGAACCTCACAGACAATATCTTGATCTCGAAAATGAGGAGCTGGATGAAACCATCCTGTGAGTCTGTACAACTCTTATATGTGAAGCTTTGTTACTGTAAATAAAGGTCCAGATATTAAAATGAGGTGATGGTGTCTTCTTTCTTCTTTCAAATCTGTATAAACTTCCTTCATAACAAAGAAACTACATCCTGTGAATTAAATGCTGAGTAATTGTATAGATACTATTGAGTACTACTGAATGCCAGACACTAGAAGAAAAATTCAAAAGTTTATAATTCTGTGTGGCTTAAAAAGCACTTTTACTTTACATTATCTCGTGGGATACTCTCAAATGCCTTTTCAGTGTGTCAGAGCAATGACTGCTAGGCCCATTTTACAGAAAGACAAGTGAGAGATAAGAGAAATTAAGGATTTACCCTGCT
>NW_006159757.1:7289148-7290513 GCF_000334495.1 Tupaia belangeri chinensis
GCTGAACAGATTAATAAATCAGTCTATGTTTGACCACAGAACTCCTGAACTTAGAGAACTTGTGTTAGTCAACTTCAGTGGATAGCTTTATGACAGCCTTTCTCTGTTCTGTATTTGGCAACCTTTTAAGACATGTATAAAATTTGGCAGATAAAGTTTCTATAAATGGAACAGGGTTACAAAATCACAACCCTCAAATGTAGCAAGAAAATACAGTTCTTATAGTTTCTTTATTCTGGGTAGCTTCTCTTAGGAGTTTCCACCTACTGGGTAGGGGAGAAAGTGAGTATCAATTGGTCATGAGTTCCTCCACTTGATGTGATTCAACTATTTAAACAATGTCTTCAGGCTTAATTTGGCTGTGTCAGAATACTTTTTCATTTTTATCCCTTCTACCTGATCCCTTATATATTATCTCAATATCTAAGACTTGAAAGAAAGTGGAAGAGAGAGAATGTTCTTTCCATTGTGTCATCTTCAGGTGTGTGCTTTGTTTTGTCTTCCAAGTTGGCAAAACTTCTCTCTGGGTATTCTGTTTGACTTCTCTTCAGGCAAGAGTGGGTGGTGCCCCTCCGCTGAATGACCCTCCCTCAACTCTCACTGACCTTACAGAATCATCTTAGTCTCAGCTATGTCTTCTTTACTTTGTGGACAAATGTCATGGCCTGCCCTATCCAGTTTTATCTACAGAAACTACCTGGCTGAACTCACTGAAGCATGCTATAGCACCAGATCCATTTCTCCTAGCCACAGCCCATCAGAGGACATGTAGTCCATGCACACCAATCAGACATGGGGCATTGACCAGAACCTCATCCACTTTTCCTCTGTCCAACAGATGGAACAAAGGACACAAATCAGTCCACACAGTCCAGGAGATCGAGCTGAAAATTCCTTTGTCAGACAGGTACAAATCGATCCCATATGCAAGCTAAGTGAGATAGGACCAGATAAACCACAAATAGTAATAAATGGCTACTACTGCATTAAGGCATCTGTAAAGTGTTCTATATGTATTTTCATGTAATTTTTACAAGCCCCATGACGATCTGTCTATCTAAATAAACAAATAAGTCAAATTAGTACTGTCATCCAACAGTTGAGTAAACTAAAGAATAAGCAACTTTTAAAAATTGTCCAAAACCACACAGCTAAGATACTAGGATATAAACTCAGGGAGTGAGTGTGATCTCATAGCTATTTACTATGTGGATGGTCTGTAGAAAGGATGATGGAACAAAACCTATAGATGCATGAACACTGTGCTTTAAGACAGTCAGATGGACAGACAGAAAGATAGGTACATATAGACTGACTAAGAGATTAGCTGCTCAGCCCCTAAGAAATTTAATACTCTTTCTACAC
>NW_006159757.1:7290544-7296129 GCF_000334495.1 Tupaia belangeri chinensis
TTTTTCATCTCCATATTCACTTGAAATAACTTGCAAGAATTTCTCTTCCTCACAATCAGCAGCACCCTGGGGAGAAGAATCTTTGAGAGAAGACTCTTTTAACTAGACATAGTCTAATTTTCTAACTCTTCTATTCCTCTGTATCAACCTTTACTTTCAGGCAAAACAGACTACTTACTATTCCCTCATCATCTCCCACAATTCCCCAATCTAATTGCACTACATTTCTCTATTGTTCTCTATTTTGTTTTGTTTTGTTTTGCTATATGGCACATGCATTCACTGGAGAAAGACAAGAGAGAGAGGAAGGGAAAGTGAGAAATCTCTCCACAGTGGGGATGGCCACAAAACAATCCCTTCTCCCACATTTTCCTCTCAGGATTTTGGGCATTCACACATGCACACTTGACATGATTCTTAAGCTACTGGATCTGGGAATGCTATAGTCTAATCAGCAAGAAAAGAGAGGACACCCAGATGTAGCCAAATTTATTGGAGTTTTATTGATTAAGCCTGCAGCATATGGGGAGACTCGTGTCTCTCAAAACCCCACAGCCCTGAGTGGAAGGAGAGGGGCATTTAAATAGGCAAAAATTACAATAAATTCTGCGTTGATATGGTGATTACAATGGAAATTGAGGATGAGGTGAAGAGGGAGTGTGGTTCCCATGATGCAAATTCAGTATCTTTGCAATTTCAAAGAAGTAGAGGTTCTTTGAAGTTTAAGTCCAGAGAAACATGGAACCAGCAGTTGGCATAATGGCTATGTTGCTGGACTCCCACTTAGTTGACAGCGGTTTGAGTCCTGAACCCAGCGGCTTAAATTCACGCCAGACCCGTGTGCGTCCCTGCCCAATATTTAGAGAGGAGAACGGAGTAGAAGGGATTGTGGCGTGGTCATCCCCCCAGGGGTTATTTCTCGCTTTCTGTCTCTCTGTCTCTCTGTCTCTCTGGCAAGCGCACAAGCCCTATAGTGAAAACCTCTCAAAAAAAAAAAAAAAAAAAGGAGAGAACAGTACAAACATATGCTTCGGTCTAGCAAGATCCAGCTATGAGTCATCAGGGAATGAATTACTACAGCAATGGATAAAGTACAGTCTTTAATTTCAGGACACAAATATAGACTCAATAAACTACAATGAAGAATAATACCAGGGCCAAAGGTATAAGGGACCAGGGGATTACAGATGAAAAGAGATTATTCTCAAGAAAATGGCACCAGACAGATTGTCCCAGGAGATCACATTTGGGCTAGTTTTGAATACAAAATAGGTGTTCTCTAGGCAGAGGTGTGGTAGAACAAAGATGGATGAGATACACACAGATAAAGAACAAAAAGGTATATAGCAAGTGACGTGTGCTTTTTTTTTTTTTTTGGAGAGTTTTTTTTTTTCACTATACGGCACGTGCGCTCGCCAGACAGAGAGAGAGAGACAGAGAGACAGAAAGCGAGAAATAGCCCCCCAGAGGAGATGGCCACGCCGCAATCCCTTCTCCTCCATTCTCCTCTCGGGATCTTGGGCACGTGCACACACGTGCCCGATGTGAGTTTTAAGCCACTGGGTCCGGGACGCGAACTGTGGTCGACTACGTGGGAGTCCAGCAACATAGCCATTACGCTAACTGCTGGTTCCCGCAGGTGACATGTTTGTGAAACTGTCAGAAGGCCAATGTGTATATACGGTGTGTGTGTATTTATACTATGTGTGTATTTGTATTACATGTGTATGTAAGTAAGGATTGGGGAAAAAACAACATAACTGGGATGATAAAAATATTAAGATTTGAAACAAGAAGGGGTCAAGTTGTCAAGTTGTCAAGGGCACTAAAGGGTTTGAACTTTATTTGGTAAGCAAAAAGAGATAAGTAAAGGTTTTAAAATAAACAATCAACATGATAAGGTTTGTGTTTTAGAAAGATAATTATGGGTGCATGATAGAACATTCAAGAAAATTAGTACTCCATTTATTGATAACCATCTACCAATTATCAATATCTATACCAATGGCTATAACCATTTCCATATCAATATCTATCTATGTACTTATATATCTATGAATCTAATATACTCCAATAGTTTTCAAATGGGGACATGATTATCCCCGAAAGCAACTTGACAATATCTATCTAGAAACTTTAAAAAATGTTTTTAAAGTTATTTCTCTCATAAGAGGGAGACAGAGAGAGAAAGACAGCACCCCCAACAGGGTCCCCACATTGTAATCTATCCTTTGTCTCACCTGGTCCAGGTCATAGCATGCTCAGGGAGGACTTGGGACATAAACTCAGGACTCTCTCATGGTAGTCCAGTTTTGCTTCTACTATACCAAATGTCCCCTGGAGACATTTTTGGTTGTCACAACTGTTGGAGGGGAGAAATACTACTGGCATCCAGTGGGTAGAGGTGAGAGACACTGCTAAACATCTGACAATGTGCGAGACACACCCCCTACCCCAACAACCAACAATTATTTGGTCTAAGGTCAATAGTGCCAAGACTGAGAAATCCATATGTAAAAAACTACTAACTCTAAATTGAGCTAAATAATACATACTGTAAGCAAACCCTTCAAAGTGAATCAGTTTCTTCTCTGTCAAAACCCTCATCCTAAATAGCTCAAAAGCAGGATGAATCTAGTTCAGTTGTGTTTTCCTCCTGCTAAGCTTAAGACAGCATTTTTTTTTTTTTTTTTTTTTGCTATGGGGCTCATTCGCTTGCCAGAGAGAGAGACAGAGAGACAGAAAGTGAGAAATCACCCCCACGGGGGGATGGCCACACTGCAATCCCTTCGCCTCCATTCTCCTCTTGGAATCTTGGGCATGCACGCCCACACACCTGGCATGAGTTTAAACTACGAGGTCCTGGAGTTGAACAATGGTTGACTACATGGGAGTCCAGCAACATAGCCATTATGCCAACTGCTGGTCCCCAGGCATAGCGTTTTTAGAGTTGGTTTTATAAATGGATACATTCATAGATGTAATGGAATAGGTAATGTTTAGCTAATACTTACCATTTCTATGTATTCCTTTATTATTATCTCCATTTTACAGTGGAAGAAACTGAGACAGAGAGCAATTTGCTTGGAGAGTAACTGCTTATTTGACATATTTAGTGAATGACAGAGCTGGACCTTAAATGTAGGTCAATTTGACAACTATCAATAGTCTAGATTCCTAACCATTATATAATGACTTTTAACATACTGTACAATTTTCAATTAATTTTCTTCCACAGTATTGGGATGCTGAGTTTAATGTTTTTTGATTCAAGAAAGCAAAAATGGTTGAAGAGGAGGCACAGTGGTGCTGCACTAAGCAGAACCTCTTGCAAGTAAAATGATAATGGCTTTGCAACAACTGGAGGAAAAAAGATTAGAAACAGATAAAAGTATCTGATCACTCTACTGCACTAATTTCTGGCTGGTACTGTCTTCTTGAGAAAAAATACTGTAAGATAATTCATATTTTGTGTAAAGTATGTTGCTTCTAGCTGTAGAAACTGGCAAGTCTTGCCTTCCAATGTAAATATTTTAGAATTCCATATCTATTAGATTTTCTGAAAATTACAGATGTGAGTATCTCATCTGGAATGCTAACTTTCTAAGTAGGTTTTATCTGATCATCTGTAATTTACAAACTTGAATTTTTTTTTTTTTTTTTTTTTTCGTGCCACTTGAGAAGTTTACAACCCCTTTGGGAGCCACTTCTCTTTGTAGGATTGGGATCTTTCTATGTGTTACTGGTTTGCTCCATGTAGCAATTGGTATTGAGGGCCTCTTTGGGTGCCTGACATCAGATGTGCTGTCTTTTGTTCTTCGCCTATGTAGGAATCAAAGTTCAGGCTCATCTTGTGCTCTGGGCACAGAATCACCTTAAATTCTGTTAGTTTAACTTGTTCCCTTCTTACAAACATAGCTTCAGACCTGGGAATCCTGCAAAGGGCAGAGATGAAATACAAATACAGAGATCTCAACATAGGAGAGAAAATATCTCTTTCCTCATCTATTGCAAGATTCATGGCTGAGACCCCATAACAAAAGATAGATGGACAAGGGGAAAAAAGTACACATTTATTCAATATAAGTTTTATGTAACACAGGAGCTATCAGAAATGAAGACACAAAGCAGAGAGAACTGTGTAAGTTTTATGCTAACTGTGATGAAGCAGTGGATAGGTATAGAGAAACAAAATTGGAATGAAAAGGGAGTATGACCTATTGGTAATAAACTGGAAAAGGGTAGGAGATTAGCAAGACCAATCTGTTCTAATTCTTTTCTGTGTACCTATGTCTTCAGAGATAAGGACATTTCTCTTCTCCAGGTATAGGGGGAATTCCTTGGGTATGAAGATCTTTTGACCTAAATTCAGGGGAAAGTGAGCTAGATTTCATGGCCTGATTCAGGTGAGAATGAGTGGAATTTCTTTTAGTATTTATGGTCTGCTTCTGCTCCCTGTCTTGGGGAGGTCAAAGGAATCTGGAGGGGAAAAAAATAACAATAAGAAGTTAAAAATAATTATTTAAGATTTCATATCATTATTTATTAACCTTTCTAAAACTACATGTGATTTGTCAATTTCCCTTAATTAAGCGAAACTTTACATCCCAATCCTAGTGAGAAGGAAGAGACAGCCTTGTAATCCTAGGGAAACAGACTCAATTTATTGCTATTTCATGGAGGCAGCTTGATTTACCAGGGAGGAACCAAAGAGAGGCTTTTGTTTAAAATTAATGGCTGAGGTCACCTCTTAAAAGCCTGTCATTTACATGAACAAAGGAGCAATTGCTTCCTGACAGCAGAGCAGGGAAAATGGAAACATTGGCATTGATGTTTCACCCACAAATCTCCACTCATCTACTTACTCCTTTTTATCCCTTGACCTGTCTTTTTAATCATTTCACCTCCTTTCTGCAAAGAATTACTTCTGTCTCTAACATAGGCAGTGACCTTAATGTCTGGTGATTTCAAGGACCCTTTTGACAAGAGGAAGTCGCATATGATTGTCCATTCATCTTTTCAGGAATAAATCACGTGGGTCCTTCCCGTTGGGTATAGACACATAGGCAATAGGTTGGACAGGTCACTGACCAGATGAGGGAAATCTGTGTGCTCGTGGCACTTCCTGGAGAATATGGTCTAGAATGCCAATTGTCAGTCTTCTCAATACTTAGATAAAGTCATAATCATCATATTATACTAAAGAGTGAATATGCTCTGAATATACTGAGATCCATCTTGGCTGGACAGGTTGTTAGACCATCACTAAAGAAGATTTCTTTTTGTCTCATCTGAGGGGAGAAAGGGACTCTCTTGCTGTCCCATTTGTCCTAAAGTCAGTTGTCCATAGTTTCTGACTCCTTAAACTAAGGGAAGTCTGACTTCCCTAAGAACAACACAAATTGGAGTCTTCCTGGTTTGATATCTCCAAAAAGAGATTTTCTTTCTCTGTTTCTTCCACCTGGACATTGTTGAAGTCTGACTTCCCTAAGAACAACACAAATTGGAGTCTTCCTGGTTTGATATCTCCAAAAAGAGATTTTCTTTCTCTGGTTCTTCCCCCTGGACATTGTTTTACTCCCCCC
>NW_006159757.1:7298033-7325442 GCF_000334495.1 Tupaia belangeri chinensis
TCCCCCTCCCCCACCCCCACCCAAGATGTGAATGAAGATGCTTCAGAGGTGATTCAGTGCTGTAGGTGGGAGTGTGTATACGGTGCTATGCTGTCCTATTTCCAACATTTGCTTGTGTAGGGGAGAAAAGATTCCTTTCCTTACCTATCACAAAGTTCATGACTGAGACCTCTATCCCAAAGAAGATATTAACAAGGGAAAAGCATACATATTTATTTAATGTAAGTTTCATGTGGTGTGGGAGCATTCCAAAATGAAGACCCATAGAAACAGGGAGAACTGCTTGTATTTTATGCTAAGTCTGATGAAGAAGCAGATATTTATGGTGAAGCATGATTGGGCAATAAGCTAGGGGGGAACTCAATAAGACCTGTTTGGTTAGATTCTTGGCACTTGTGTGACTTTTCTTCTTTCCAGATATAGAGCAGATGAGGGTCTTCTGGGAAGAAGGGAGGGAAAAGCTAACCTTCCTGAATTATGTGGCCTTCTTCAGAGAAGAAGAATAAGAGGAAAGTCAGAAAGACCTTCTTGCTTCTGCCATTTTTTCAAATGCCAACGTGCCATATTTTGGGATGGCATGCCGTTAACATCATCACTACTAGCAGGACCTTGAAAAAAATTTAAGTTTCAGTTTTCTAATTTGTAAAAAAGGGATAATAATTTTTACCATGGTAGTGTTGATGTAAAGGTTACATTAACCAATGAATTCAAACCATGACCTCATACATTATAAGTACTTGTTAAATATTAACTTTCTTAGAGTTTTGTTGCTTCAAACTTTCTATTATTAATAGCAAGTTCTCTATGGGCTTCAAATTAGACTGGTTACCAATGCCATCCTACATTTCAGAAATGCTTACCTACCAGTGCCTTTCACAAGAAAAATAATGCTCTTGAGATGGGAGGAAGAAAAAGAAAGAGAGAGGACGTGGAACACTCAATGAACATTAATTAAAAGGCTGTCGAGGCAAAGACTTGCAAATTAAAAAAGGTGTCAACTCTGTGATTTCTTGTAACTTTCTTGAGACCGGACTAAACGTGAGCATTCTTGGAGGCATAGTAAAAGGCCCTTGATGAGACATGTACAGGATAGAGCCAATAGGAGGCTTAGAGGCAAGTCGAGTAAGGTGGACACTAAGGCTGGAGAGAGATGTCGGGGAAGGCCAGGCTGGACTTTTAGTCATATTCAGGAGTCTGATCTTTAGTCTAAGACCAATAAAGCCAACAAATGGTTTTAAGCAAGAAGATTTTATGATCAAATTTGTATAATGAAATGATTAGTTTTGCTACTTTAAGAACAGGTTGAATGAGACCAGACTAAAAGAAAGTAATAAATCGATTGATAGATTATTATAGCAATCTAGGCAAGAAATGTATTAGTTGGGAGCAGAGTTGAGGAAGAAAAATTGAAACAAGTGGACATTCTGGGGAACAAATTTAGTAAAAGTATCAAGAGGATTTGTTTATAAGTTAATGGAGGTAGGAATTGAAGAAGAGAGTGGTAAGGAATATGACTGCTAGGTTTGACTAAAGCAATTAGATGGTTGGTGAGTGTATTAATTAAATTTATTTTGAGGTGCTTTTGAGATATAAAGAACAGTTAACTAGACCATTAATATACAAATCTAGAGCACAAAGAAAAGGTAAGGAATGAATTTGGAAGTCACCAGATGTTAATAAAAGGTTTTGCAAAGTTATGGGGAAGTATAGCAGTAGCTGAGGTGAATAGGGAGTTAAAGGAATACTTATTTTAATGTCACAGACCCTTGAGCATGTATGAAGGTTGATGGAAATGAGAAGAACAATTGAATATGCAAATATGCAGGAAGAAGAAGAAATAATTATGTAAGGTGTTCTGTCAATTTGTCTGCTTTTAATAATTTATACCTTTTTTGGGTCAGTAGGTGGTATGGTGGTTAGGGTGTTGAACTTTCACATGACTGACCACAGTTTGAGTCCTGAACCTGGTGACTTGCCTTCTTACTTTCCCTGTTTCTCTCTGTCTCTCTCTGGGAAGTGCACATGTCTTATAGCATCTTAAAAATAGTAGTAATAATAAATAGAATTGAATATGTAATTCTTTTAAAAAATCTAAAAAAAATACCTTTCATATTTCCAAAAAGAACTTAAGACAATTTAAAATATTTTAAAATATTTTCCCATTCTGAGGGCTGTCGATTCACACTAATTACTGTGTCTTTGACCATGCAGAAACTTCTTAGTCTGATGTAATCCATACATCTATTTTGGGGACGATCAACCCTGCTTTGAGGGTCTTCTTTAAGACAAGAGATGGGTGTGATTGTCAGATGAGGTGTATGTGGAGGAGTGGGGCCTAACGAAGGACATTTGGAGAAGGGATACAGAGGTAGAGCACTGACAGGATGGGGAGGTGTGGCGTTATCTGTTAAAGATATTTTCATCAATGGGTCTGGGGAGAAATGTGCACATATCGAAATGGTCTCATGGTAAGCCAAACAATGATTGAAAATATATACAAAAAACAAATAATAAATAATGTGAAAGAAATATCCTAAAAAATTTTTTTTAATAAAACAAACAAAACAAGCAATCACGATTAATTTTTTAAATATTTAAAATTAGTAGAAGATTATAACACATTCAGTTATCTGGAGTTAGTTGATCTGTCAGGATGACTGATATTAATAAAACCTCTAAGTGGGGTCAAATCCAGCTCAGCACCTGATTTTATAAATAAGATTGTATTGGAACACAGTTATGCTTATTTACTTACGTATTGTCTATTATTACTTTCACACTACAATCACAGAGGTGAATAAAAACTGTATGGCCTGCAAAAACTAAAATATTTATTGTCTACCTCTTTACTTGAAAAGTATGGCCATTTACCCTATAGGAAAAACTGGTCATCTCACCAGATAAAGTATCCAGAAGTAGGGAAAACTCCAGGATTGTTGAGTGAGAGGATTAACAATTAACAATGTGATTTCATAGTCACAAAATGGCCAGGGCAGTATGCTTTTACCTTTAGTAAGAGAAATTATGCTATAGGGCACGTGCGCTCACCAGACAGACAGAGACAGAGAGACAGAAAGCGAGAAATCACCCCCCGGGGGGATGGCCACACCGTAATCCCTTCTCCTCCATTCTCCTTTCGGGATCTTGGGCACGCACACACACATGCCCGGCATGAGTTTAAGCCACCAGGTCCGAGACTCGAACCGCGGTCGACTACGTGGGAGTCCAGCGACATAGACATTACGCTAACTGCTGGTCCCAGTAAAAGAAATTACGAAAAATCATCTCCAATCATGGGATCAAATTTTCCCCTGTTCTCATTGGACTATTAGGTGACATACCACTTGTTTAGATTATAAAGGTCACAAGGAAAATGGCAAACAGGTATGTGAGGAGTAATGGGGTGGTGTGAGGAGATGGAAGGTGGAGGAAACCTCTTATGACTAAAGATGAAGTCAGCTTTCTCTAAAGAAAAAATCAGTGCACAGTGGGTGGACATGCCTAAATAAAATTGGGATTCTTTTAGGCACAAAAAATAAAGGAAAATAGTCTAGAAATACAACCAACAGTAGCTACTATCAATGATCTCTGCATCTGAGCAGCAAACCACTTCAGATCGTAGTAGCCAGGAAAAAACAAAAAGTGATTCCAATGATGATTTTTTAATTATATGACAAAATAAAGCATCTGATGCTACTATCCTATATCAACTACACAAATAATTAGATTCAAGCAGTGCCAGTAGAATGCTTTAGGTACTCAGGCTTAAAGGGGTTGAGAAATGGTAGCAAGAAGAACCCCCTAAACCCTCTAAATTGCCTTTTCAAGACCTTTGGGGACTAGCATAATGGCTAGATGGCATAATGGTTATGTCACTGTACACCCACTTAGTTGTCCACGATTTGAGTCCTGGACCTGGTAGCTTCAAACTCACACTGGACACATGTATGTGAATGCCCAAGAGGAGAAGGGACTATGGGATGATCATCCCCACTGGGGGATGATTTTTCGCTTTCTGTCTCTCCGTCTCTCTGGCAAGTGCACACACTCTATGGAAAACAACTCTCTTAAAAAAAAAAAAAAGACAAAAATAAAGTGGGACAAGACTCTATTAGTAGAGAGAAAAAGGGCGAAGCAGGAGCCAGGGGAAAAGATGTTCAGACATAAGATATTCAGCATAAGTTGCTTAAAAATGAAAGAGGAGGCAATAGGAAAGAAGGCATAGCAGATATAAAAAGAGGAGAAGCAGATTAAATAATTGAAAAATAATAAAATAATGAAAGAGGGAAGAAAAATATTACAGAGGAGATTAACGATAATCAACATAATCAGACAAACAGAATATGCCACTTGGACATAGGAATTTTTGAAACTGAAGGTGAATGAGAATAAGTAAACATAAGAAAAACCTTCTGCCCTTCTCTTATGTTCCTGAACACAAGAAATAAATTCTGCTTTTTCGATGATGCTCGCCTTTTCTTCTTCCATTTCAGAAAGTGGAAAACAAATCTTATCACTAGAGCTAACACCAAGATGAGTCTACATAAACAAAGCCGTACTAAACAATGCTTATCTTCCATTAGTTTCCCCCATATATTTAACTTCCTGTTATCTACCATCCTGTGGAAGCTCCAAATCCTCCTTCCTTTACCTTTCACTTCCCTGCAGATGTATTGCTCTTGGTTAAGATGGTATAGAAGCCTCTTTGTTTCTGGTTGCCTTTACCAATTTTTGTTGATTTTTGTGAGCTCTCCCATATGCATATAATATGAACTTTTTCTGTTTATCAATTTAATTCACAGGGCTCCATTCCCTAAAAAAGGTGGGGGAAAAGACTTTTTCCACTTTTTTTTTTTTTTTGAGAGATTTTCACTGTAGGGCGCGTGCGCTCGCCAGACAGACAGAGAGAGACATAGAGACAGAAAGCGAGAAATCACCCCCCAGGGAGGATGGTCACGCCTCAATCCCTTCTCCTCCATTCTCCTCTCGGGATCTTGGGCACGCACGCACGCACACGTGCCCGGCGTGAGTTTTAAGCCACCGGGTCCGGGACACGAACCGCGGTCGACTACGTGGGAGTCCAACGACATAGCCATTACGCTAACTGCTAGTTCCCAAGATTTTTCCCACTTTTATACTAAAAAGCATGTGATATACAGATGCAAGATAGTCCAGGAGAGAAAAATAACATTTGGAATCAGAGGTGGGTCAGGGACATCAATTTATTTCTCTTTTTTCAAATTCTATCTTCCCGTGCTCTTCTTCATGCTTTCATTGAGAATATCCTTCTTTTATGTTTCTCTACTATTGTTTTGGAAATGTAAAAATCACCTTCTAAAGTTTGGGCATTTGTGTTTGTAAATATTTACTTCCTTTCCACACATGTAGCATGTTTGGTAGAAAAGAGGTTGATCAAGACCTTCTAGACTTTGTCTCGTCATGCTTTATTATTGGCTTGACATAACTTCATCTCTTTTTCTTTGAAAATATCCTTTTTTTTCTGCTATTCTCATTTTCTTTTTTTTCTTATCAAGAAATAAACAAGAAATTTGTTTATTTATTTATTTCTTGATAAAGAGAGAGGAGGAAGGGAGAGAAAGGAACTCCCAATAGTCTTCACGTTGTGATCTACCACCTGCTCCTGCCAGCCAGGATCACAGAAACATGCCTGAGTATGTGTCCAGCGTCTGCAGGAGGACCTCAGGACATGAACATAGGTCCTTTCCATGTGACTTTAAGATCCAGAGCATTGTGTTGGTGGCCATAGCTGGCTAGATTTTCTCATTTAAATCCATAAGACAGACAACCAAATCCCACCTCCCCACAGGGGAATTCTAGAAAAAAATTTGCAAGAAGAGATATTCAGAAATATTTAGATTATTATATAAATGGCTTGTGTAAATTTTTCACTTAAACGGAGTCTGCTAAATAGATAGTTTAAAAGAGGAATTTCCTTGTTAGATTTTTCCCCCTCATACTATACAAAGTATATGCTGAAATATATTCATAAGGTTAATTGAGTACCTTCAGTAAACCTTGTATTTTACATACCTTTTGTAATTTAATCCTCGTGGTAATCCTGCAAACATGGTTTATTAACTTGTTTCATGGACTAGGAATGTGGTTTATAGAAGTGAACTTTCCACATACATAGGACTGGAATTTGAATTGAGGTCTAGTTAGTTTACAGCTTGCCTCTTTCAACTGCCTATTCTTGGGAAAGATCCACATTTCTATTACGCTTAATTGTATGTCAGCACTTCAATATATAGTTAGGAACACTAAAGGAGTTTATTATATTGATAATTTCCAGTGGAGTCCTTTGTAAAAGCACTGCTTTTCTAGTTTATCTTTTACATATATCTAGATTTTTACATGCTGATTTTCGATTTATTGCTTTTTCTGTTCTGGTTTTCTTGTAGCTGAGCTCTCATTTCCTAGTCTTTCCTTCTCACTCCAAAGCAAAAATATTTAAAGAGTTTGCCCAATAGAATCCTTAATTAACTGAAATAGCCACTATTGAAACTGCTTACTGCTCACTTTTTACCCAGGAAAAAAAAATAGGGGAAAACAGAAAGCTTTTGTCCTATCTTCTCTCAAAGAGATCCATAAATCATGCAGAAACGCATTATCAAATTCTTATTGAACAGTTTTGCAAATTATAATTAATAATATTGCCTAACAATATGACGTTGGTAACAATGGTTTAAATGCACAGATGTCTTGACAAAATGTAGGGAGATGCTATTGAAGACTTTATTATGAAAATAGGTAAGAGTGATGGATTCATTACTGCCTAATCTTTTTCCCTGTCCTATATTTAATGCACTGCAGTTTAAGATGTACAGTAGTAAAACCTACTATAAATACATTATTCATACATGTAGAAAAACTGCTTTAGCATCTGTATGCTATTTTATTGTTATGATAGTCTTTCCAATGTGACATTAATAAAATTGATGCCATAATATAGCCCCAAATTAGTTGTTACTGGTAATGAGGGAATAATATGAAAGTAAATAGTCTCAGGCAAAACCGAAGATGGCTATTTATCTGAGAGGTGATTAATTGATAATTGTTCATTAACTAAATGCTAAATGTCTCATGTGTTGTCTTTGCTTCTTGGCCAAAATATCTTGGTGCTTTCTTTTGGTGCCAAGACTAATCATTAAGGATTGCATTGGGACTGTGGAAACTGACGGGGACACAAATTTGCCAGCAGCTTGCTTTTCTAAAGACTTTGGGAGAGAAAATAAAAAACAAAAAATGACAAATAGCTAATGTGCAGACCTTTGAGTCTCACTTCTAAGCTTTTGTGTTTTATGCAAAATTTTGGGGGCCCCAATGCTAAGATTTGGAAAGCTACAGGAAAACTACACAAGAAAACCATTCATGGCTGAAGCTTTGGGGAACATTTTTGTGAGCTGAGTCTTAAATAAACTGAGGTCATGAGGAATTTCATCAGGTTGTGGTTAATACCCCATTTACCAGCTTTGTTGTTGTTTAACATTTTGACTACTGGGACTTTGTCCCTCTGCAGGTCTCGCAGCAGCTCTAAACAAAGAGTGAATTTTTCAGGTGGTTTGGGGAAATTAATGAATTTCCCTAGCTTTTTTATTGTTTGTAGCTGGGATTGGAGAAGACTATTTCTACTGCAGAGCACACAAACTCTCCTAATATATTGCTTGACAGTTGGCAAAAGTTTAGATATTTGCCTGGTTGGTGGCAAAAGACAGGATATTTTCAAACACTTTTCCAGAGTGTGAAGGTTATGTATTAATTTTTTTTTTAGTTTCCATGTGTTTGTGTATTTTCTTTTTTAAAAAATTTTATTATGTATTAATTTTAAATTCCATTGCAATAGGAAATGTTTTGTTTGGCTGCAAACTGTTTAAGCCTAAACATGAACAACTTTTGTAATGTATAGAGTTCGATTAATTTGATGAATAATCTTCTTACACATAACATTTAGGGAAATTAACATTAGCACTTTGTAGTTATCTCGGTTATTTCCATGGCACTCTTGATAGACATCCTAATCAAGGCAGAATTCTGCATTCCTCATACTGGAAGGAAACACAAGGGACTTTTGTTTAATTTTTTTGATCCAGGACTAGATCCAGGTAATCCAACAGAGCGTTGTCTATGCTATTCTGAAAGGTTTCCAGGAATAAAAATTCCAGCATGTAGTAGAAAGTTCTTTCCCTTGTCTTCTTCCGCTTCTTATTGCATCAAATACTTTGTTCTCTGTGAATACCAAAATCAGTTGGGAAACAGTCTATTTATAACAGTCTTCCAAGATTCTTAAGGATTTCTCTTTGGTTTTCTTCTCACCAAGTCAATTAACCTGATTCCAATTCCTTTAACCTTTTCTTCTAAGATATCAGGTAGCTGTTTGCTGCCCTGCGTCATTTACATAACAATGCTCAGTTCTGGTGCTTACATTATTTTAAGGATACTTGCTGGATATTTGGTGTGAGACATTTGAAAAGGTCTCAAGGAGCTTCAACTGAGCGTATTTTATTGTGATGACTTTATAAATCCACATTATCCACCAGGCACAGAGATCTAAAAGGTACCACCTTATTACATCAGTTGAAGTTGTCAGGCTTTTACAGTTTGTGATAGACAGTTCTTTTCTTTGAATTTTAAGTGTGAGAGGTCCTGGAAACGTTCATGAACAATGTGTGTTTTGAAAAAATCATGCATGAGTTTAAAAAATCTTTTGTCCCAAGATAAACTTGTATTTTGATTTCGTTTTCTCTGAACTTTTAAAAGTCCCCTTATATTGTAGAGGATTATACATTCTCAAGATATGAAATATTTCCACCCAGATTTACTCTACTGTCATCATTAATGCGAGTTGCTGATTTATCAAGGCGTATACATCAATGGAAGGAATTGACCAAAAAAAAAACAAAGTCACATCAAGAGATCCTAATGTGGGAGGTGGTCAGATGGCAATGAAAGAACCCAAGAAGGAGTACCATCCAGACGTCAGTCTTTCTATAACACAGATTGAAAAAGCAAGACCCATGTCCCATCACAGCACTTACCTTAATGTTCCACATTCCACTGACTCTTCCATGCTTCTCTAGATTTTCCTTTGTAATAATATTACTTGCAATAACAATGTAAACTTCCTTTCAATTGTTGTCATTTAACAAGGGTTGCATATACATTTGGGATAAATGCAACTTGCCGATAAACCAAAAGGAGAATGGAAAAATACATTATAGTCCTATCATCTAGGTAAAACTACTAATAATATTTATTGAATTTTCTTCTCTTTGATTGTGATAATTTGTACAAAAGTCAAATTGTGTGGTATAGTTGTATAAGCAGATATCATGAGTGTATTTTGATATCAACAAATATAATGTCCCATTATTTTTAGTGACTGCATGGCATTTTATTATATGAATATAATTTACTTCACCAAGATCCTATTTTGGGAGAGTTTTATATTTATATAAAAATATTTACTTTTTAACTTCTAGAGGGCACATGCCAGAGAGACAAAGAGACAGAGAGAGAGAGAGAGAGAGAAAGCACCTTTTGATGGGGCATGATTATGTTGTAATCCCTATCCTCCATTTCTCTATCCTGTTGGAATTTGAGCCATGCACACACATGCATATCTCAAGCCTGCTTCTTAAGCCACCAGGTCTGAGACTCGAACCATGTGGCTGGCTAGATGGCATCTATCTGCCCTAACCACTAGGTCATGGAAGAGGCCCATAAAATTTCTTCTAGTGGTTCTTTGATGGTCTATAGAAAAATAATTGATTTTTGTATATTGACCTTGCATTTAATAAACTTTCTCAATGTACTTATCATTTTTAGTAGGGATTTTTGTAGTGTCTGTAGGATTACTTATACACACAGTTACATCATCTGCAAATTAAGTCAGTTTTACTTATTCCTTTCCAATCTGTATTACTTTTATTCTATTTTCTTACCTTACTGGGTAAGAATTCCAGCATGATATTGAATAGAAGTTTTTTTCTATTTAACATTCTTTCCTTGTCCCTGATCTTAATGCAAAGACATTTAGTCCTTAATCATTAAGTATGATGCTAGTTGTAAGTTTTCCAAAGGTGTCTTTTTTCAGATTAAGGGAAATGTTCATTATTCCTCCTTTGTTACAAGTTTTTGTCATAAATGGGCTTAATATTTCATCACGGATTTCCTGTATATTTTAGTTAATCAAAAATAGCCCCCCAATACAATTAATGTAGTAAATTATAAACAGGGATAACAGTGGGGAAATGCAAATATAATTTTATAAGGCTCCTACATTTTAAATAAAGTAATATAATATTATTCTAAAGTAGATTACAGTAAGAATGTATAGTATAATCTCTACAGCAACCACTAAAATGAAACAGAACAAACAAAAGTGAAACAAGTGTCACACTGAAATGCCAGTTGCAGAAATAAAGGTAAATCATTCTGTAAAAATATAGTCAATTCAGGTAGCATGGTGGTTAAGGTGCTGGAATCCCAGATGACTGACCAAGGTTCAAATCTCAGACCTGGCAGTTTGGAAATCACACTAAGTATGTGTGCATGCATTCCCATGATCCTGGGAAGAATGTGGAAAGGACTGTGGTATGGACATTTGCCACAGAGTGATTTCTCACTTTCTCTGTCTCTGTCTCCGGTGAGCACAAATGTCCTATGGCAAAAACAAACAAACAAATACAGTCCCATCAATCCAAAGGAAGGCAGGAGAAGGAGAAAAACCTCAAAGAATGGACAAGTCAACTAGAAAACAAATATGAGGATTATAGACTTAAAAATAAAATTTATAATTGCATTAAATGTAAACGACCTAACACCCCAATTAAAATGCAAATATTTTCAGACTAGATAAAACAGCAAGATCCAATATGTGTTGTCTATAAGAAATGCACTTAAAGATATCTACACATTATAAGTAAAAATGTGGAAATGATACACCATGCAAACAGTAATCTAAAGAAGGATGGAACTTCTATATTGACATCAGACAACATAGAATTAGAGACAAGAAAAATTACCAGGACTAAAGAGGCACATTTTATAATGATAAAAATGTTAATCAATCAAGTAGATACAGTAATCCTAGTTTTTCATCACCTAATATCATGGCTTTAAAATATATGAAGTGAATATTGATATAACTGAAAGTAAAAATTAATGAGCAATTTTACTTTTTTTCTCTTTATAGTTTTATTTACTTATTTAATTTTATTAATTATTATTGTTATTTATTTATTTTCGTACAGGGCATGTGTGCTCACCAGAGACAGAGAAATAGAGAGAGAGTAAAAGTGAGAAAGCAAGCTGCCAGGTCTGGTACTTGAACTGCGGTTGGCCATGTTGGAATCCAGCACCTTAGCCACCACGACACCTGCTGATCTCTATAGTTTTATTTTTAATCAAATTTATAAGTCATACCTATAATGTATAAGGAAATTATACATCCTTTGTCTATTATGTTCTATGTCTATCGAAGCCTGTCTACTTTATTATTTTCAGTTTGTTATATACCATTTCATTTTCTGTGGTAGTCATTCCTAATCTTTTTCTTTATTGTTCTTAACTTTGATATCATGCTTAGAACACATTTAAATAAAAAAACTGTATTACTATTACAGTTTTGTTTTATTTCCCCAGTGGTTTTTTTAATTCCGTTTAATATCCCTCTTAAATACTTAATCTTTTGGTGATTTAAATGCTTTTTAATTCCATACAGTTTTTACTCAGGAATATTCAAAGATTTTGGAATTTGTTTCCTTCAGAATGTAGTGTGAAATAGTAATCTAATTTTACTTTTTTCCTAATTACTGATTTCTGCAACATTATTGCATTTTATCTCCCTCTCCCCTCCTTTATTTTTGCAAAATTTAAATTTAGTGCCTTTTTCCTGTCTTTCTTCTCTTGTTGAAATGTACTGAGCAACGTTTATACAGCAGATCGTGTGATTACACCTGGGAATGGGAAAAAAATAAAAATAAAAACTGAATATTCTGAATGCATGGATTTCTGAAAATAGTAAATCATATGAATAAAGTGCTGTCCTGTTAAAAGACAAGGAAGTAACTGACCCTTCTTGGAAGCAGTTGTAAGTGACATTTAATATGTTCTTTAAAAAGGAGGAAAGAGAAAGCTCACACTAGTTATAGAAACAAGAATGATCATGTAGACAAGGAGACAAGGAGGGACCAAAATTCAGCACAAGCTCTTCTCAAAAGAAATAGAGAGGGGTCCTGCTTGACAAAGGGGACTTTGCTGATTTGCACAGAAGGTCTGGGTGTGGCATCAACAGCCCTCACAGAGCCCAAGTAAATTAGAAAATGTGTGAATGATGGTTACATATTGTAGGAGAGCTGAAATGTTTAGTGAAGTTAAGCATACACTGCATAGAGTTTCAGAATATTTTAAGATGTATTACGGATTTCAGAATTTTACCTCTGAGATCAATTTTTTTATATTAGAAACTAATGACTGAGCTTGTATGATCAGTATTGCATTTTAGCAGCAGTATGGGAGATAGAGAATGAAGGAAGAGACTGAGATTAGAGGCAGCAAGATTAGTTAATTGAGAAGGAGTCAGGCAAGAGATACTCATGATTCATATCTGTACAGATGGTGAGAAAGACTAAGCTTTGAGAAGCATTTCTGATGCTTCATAAGCAGCAGTTAAATCTCCACAAAAGTAAGGGCTGCACAAAAATAAAATATCTTCCCTTATCATCCACCTGATCTCTAAGTGTCCCAAACTTAGCGATTTTAAAGTTGCAGTAAAGATAAACTCACTTTCTTAGAGCCAAACAATATGACTCTGTTTTATCATCACCCATAAGTTATTCAATGATTTCCAAAATGTGTTCAATTTACAGATATGGGCAGACCCACACCTGCTCCTGTAAGGCTTTCAAATCCAGTGAAAAGGTTAGAAAAATAAAAAATAAAAAATAAGCTTATACTTTTATAGTAATATTTTGTGGTCAAGAAAATTCTTTGTCTTCTTAGTGTGGGTCTCTCTTAGGTGAACTCCTATTCCTCGTGGACTCAACACCCAAATTCAATGTCATATGAAAAGATGTCAACATTTCTCTTGCAGCCTCAGCTTTCCCTCCCTACACCTCTCTTACTGGCTTCGTAATTGAAAGCTTTAATTTATTCACTACATAATGTCTTTGCCCTCCTGCCATCTGTAATTTATGCCTTACACACTCTGCTGCCTGGTATTATTTAATTCTGCTTTTTAAAAAAAATGACAAGAATTTTGTGAACCAATTGGTAGGAATCATCCCCATTAAAAATATTGTTAAACACAACTGTGTTTAAAAAAATTTCCAGCAGTGAATTTCAGTTTTGTAAGATAATGTTCTTTTTAGCACTACCCAGTTGGTGGTTATAGTTATCATTAATATTATAAAATAAAGAGCCCTAGGGAAAGAATGACCTCCCAAGAGAATACTGGAGTTTCTAATTCAGAGCTGAATAATCTATCTAGACAAAAGGAAAAAAAAAAAAAAAAAAGAGGGGAAGCAAAAACTAAAATGTGTCAGGGTAGGATCCAGAATGCTAAAATGCCCAGGTTACACTGGGCAATGATTAGCTTCTATTTTCTTCAATGCAATTTTTTTCTTTTTTTCTTCTTCTTTTTTTTTTTTTTGTCTGGTTGGAGCACAAATTGGTAATTAAAACATTAAGATTTTTCTACAAAGTACAAAGAAATGGTGTCTTAGTCCATTTTGTGTTTCTGTAACAGAATACAACAGCTTGGATAATTTGTTAAGAAAACAAATTTATTTTTCACAGTTCTGGAATCTGAGAAGTCCAAGATTGAGGGGCTAGCAACTGGTGAGGGCCTTCTTGCTGCATCACCCATGGATGAAGGCATAAGAGCAAAAGAACATGTGTGCATGAAGAGAAATGGGGCCAACTTATTCTTTTATCAGAAGACGGATATCCAGAGACAAATAACCCACTGGTGTGATAATGCCATTAATCCACATATAAGGGCAGAGCCCTCACATACAATCATCTAAAAATCTCACTTTTCAGCGCTATTGCATTGGTGATTAAGTTTCCAACACATAAACTTCAGCATCAAACGATGGCAAACGGTATACTCTGTTTTTCCTTCCCCTTGAAATTCTTACAGACAACACCCTAATTTTGAGTTTTTGATTACAATGCTTTTCTTGGGTAGTATGGAATAGAGCAAGATGTGGAACATACAACTTACTGGATCAGCAAAATCAATTCCTCTCCTTTCTGAGCACATATTTAAAACATATACCCCACCCCAGACACTGACCCCTATCATGCAGCTGAATTCTGGTCAGTGAAATGCAACTGATAATGCTTTGTTTCCAGGTTGGACCCATGAAACCTGTCAGTGTATCCTCTTTTTTTTTCTTCTTGAAATCTTAGAGGCGTTTGCTGAAGATTATTGAGCTACTGATTGACAGAATCTGGATCTCTGAATCAATATTTGGAAGAAACCTACTGTTATGATGGAGTTGTGTTTTCCCCGAATTCATATGTTGAGATCCTAACATCAACACCTAAGCATGTGCCCTTATTTAGAGTAAGAGTCTTTACAGGGGCATTCAAGACAAAGTCAGTTTGTTACAATACGCCTTATTTCAGAATGGCTGGTGTCTTTATAAAAAGGGGGAAATTGGATACAGGGAGAGAGCCATGTAAGATTACATAGGGCAAAGATGGCTCTTTGTATGCCAGAGAGGCCTGAGACAGGTCCTTCCCTTGCAGCCTGAACCAACCATGCTGACACCTTAAATGTTGGACGTTCAACCTCCAGAACTAAGAGAATCAATTTCTACTGTTTAAGTCACGCCTTCTGTGCTATTTGTTATGGAGCCCTAGCAAGCTAATACAGTTGACCAACTAACAGAAACACCTATTTTGGAATTCAAGTAAGTAAGAAATACATATTCTATTGTGTCATTCATTATATATTGGGTTTGTTTGTTATAAAACCCACTTTTAGGGATGACCAGCAGTTAGCGTAATGGCTATGTCGCTGGACTCCCATGTGGTCAACCGTGGCTCAAGTCCCAGACAAAGTGATTTAAACTCATACCGAGCACGTGTGCGTGCGTGCCCAAGATTCCACAGAGGAGAATAGAGGAGAAGGGATTGCAGCGTGGCCATCCCCCCTGGGGAGTGATTTCTTGCTTTCTGTCTCTCTGTCTCTCTCTCTCTTTCTGGCAAGCGCATGCGCCCTTTGGTAAAAACCTCTGGTGGTGGTGGGGGGGACAATTTATCTTAACAGGTGGAAGGAACACATCAAATGTCAATGCCAACATCTTATATTTGTTTATGTCCTGATCTTCAGAGGCTAACATAAATCCTGTTGGGATTATCCCAAAGGACAATATGAAATAAATGAACATGGCAGAGTTAGGAGTCAGGCATGGGAGTAGACAGGAGCTGAAAGAAGGTTAGAAGAAGAGCTGGGAGTCACCCCAAGGGGTCAACACAGGAAGAGAGAGTGAAGGAATGAAAAACTGTAGTCACAGCAAGCACTGAGGCCAACCATGGACAGTGTGGCTAGTGCCCCTTTCAAGGGAGTCAGCCCAGCACTTGAAAAGTGCCATAGTTTTGAGAATATTTTTTGGTTCAGACTGAACTCTTTATAGTTTACAGAGTGTTCCTTTATACTTATTGGTTCATTAAAAGTTTATAACCACCCTGGGAAGGAAACAAAATAAAAAAGTTATCAAATAATGTAATCTTAATGCCTTCAGGTGGGGCAGAGCAAATAGTCTGGGCAGAGACAGGGGAGACCCATGGTCCAGAGCAGAATGTTGAAACTCCTGTGGGTGATGAGGGGATCCCCAGCAGATGTTGGCATCTGAGCAGAATAAGGAGGGTGTCTTCAAACATCAGAGCTTGGGTGAAGAAAGGAAAGAATCCATGTAGGAGAGAATACAGGGCAGGTGTGAGAGCTCCAGTAAGATGAGAATACTCATTCAGGGGAGGGGACCAGTAAAATGACAGACCTGCTACATACAGTGACATTGATCATATTACTTAACATATTAAGAATAATGGAAGCCAACTTTCTCTTTACTAGAAAAGGAAGTTGCAAATATAAAAAGAAGGAAAGAGAGGGGAAGGAAAAAAGAAACTATAAGTACGTCGGTGGTGTAGATTGGATTTGGAGGTACTGGTATAAACATACAATTTTCAATATCCTGTATAGAGATAACTATGGAAATAAATATGGATGTAAATGTAGGTGTGACATGTTGTTTGCCCACCTGGTTCCCAAACATTGTTTCTAAATACCATTATCTAACAACACACTCCAGGGTTCCCTAGCTAAATGTCTAACTCCAGGTTTGGGACAGGGAAAGCACCAGATGAGCCTGGAGTATCTTGTTGTGCCAAAAAGTAATAAAGAATTCAGAGAATGATGAAGACAGTTAAAAAGACATAGGAGAGGGACCAGCAGATGGCATAGCGGTTACGTCACTGGACTCCCACATAGTGGACCACGGTTTGAGTCCCAGACCTGGCAGCTTAAAATTCATGCACATTTGTGTGCATGGCCAAAATCCTGAGAGAAGAATGGACTGCAGTGTGACCATCCCCCCAGAGGGTGATTTCTTGCTTTCTGTCTTTCTGTCTGTCTGGCTAGTGCATACACCCTATAGAAAATTATCTCTCTCTCTCTCTCTCAAAAAACAAAAAAACAAACAAAAACAACATAGTAGTTAGCTTGAAAGTGCTGACACATAGCCAAACCTGGACAATTAGGGTATTAAAACTAAAAACGATTATAAAGAATTCCATACCACTGAATAAAATAAGAAACCATGAGTTCATAATGATAAAGTAAATGAATACATTAGAAGTGTGATAGGAAACAGGATTTCAACAGGTCTCAAAATATCTTCCCACAACATACCTAAAAATTAGGAAGGGAAAATGTCATTAGAGTGAAAAATCTAGTGAGAGCGACATGTGAGGCGATACTGGTGAAGATGATCTTTGGAATCCTGTTGGGATTATCCCAAAGGACAATATGAAATAAATGAACATGGCAGAGTTAAGAGTCAGGCATGGGAGTAGACAGGAGCTGAAAGAGGGCTAGGGGAAGAGCTGGGAGTCACCCCGAGGGGAGGAGTCAGCACAGGAATGGAAAGTGAAGGAATGATAAGCTGTAGTCACAGCAAGCACTGAGGCCAACCATGGACAGTGTGGCTAGTGCCCCTTGCCTCATAGCTCTCAAAAGGAACTACTTTGGGACTTTCTACCTAATCTTGCTACTCAATCATGAGACAAAAATGAACGAAATTAGTAATAGAATGATCAAAATTGCAGACCACTTGTGTGTGATATTACTTCCAAAGACCTGATTCTAATCACAAGGGAACACCAGGGAAACCTAAACTGATGGCTTCTTTATAAAATAACTGGTCTCTGACCTTCAGAGGTATCTAGGTCATAAAATGTCAAGGGAAGACCTAGCAACTGTCAGATTAAAGGGAACGTATGACATGGGAAAATGAAATAACAATTTAAAGTATCATATGATTCAGAATGGGCTCCTTTTACTAAAAAGTCATTTTACTAAAAATGACTTGAACATATCAGTATTCATTAACCTGATTTTGGTGGTCATGTTGTGGATTTTGCCCTGTTTATAGGAAAGACACACTGAAGTGTTTAGGATAATTAAGCATCATATTGTCATCATGCTGAAAGCTTTTTCTCAAATTCTTCAAGAAAAAAATTATTTGTACTAAAATAACAAATTTTCTAGAAGGTTGAGATTGCTTAAAAATAAAACAATTAAAAAATTATTCCATCTAATTTTATTCATCATTTTCAGTTTCTGTTTTTTAAATTTGACCAAAGAGAGACAGAAAGTGAGAGAGCAAGCTGCCAGGTCCAGGACCTGAACTGCAGTTGGCCATGTGAGAGTCTAGCGCCCCAACCACAACACCACCTGCCAGCCCCAAAAATAAAACAGAAATTTTTTTAGAGTTTTTGCCTTAGGGCATGTGCACTTGTGGGGAGAGAGAGAGGAGACACTTGGAGAAGGACAGTGAGAGATCAACCCCTGGGGGATGACCACACCACAATCCCTTCTCCTCCATTCTCCTCCTAGGATCTTGGGCATGCAGGCACATGTGTCCAGTGTGATTTTCAAGCCAGAAGGTCTGGAATTTGAACTTTGCTCAGCATGTGGGAGTCCAGCAACTTAATCACAATGCCATCATCTGGTCCTGAAAAATAATACAAATTTTAATTTACCAGGCCCATTTTACAGATGAAGAGTCTTGAAGTGTTTGACTTCCCAAGGCAGTGTGTGACAGGGCCAAGACTCTTGTTTCATTAACTTTTATGACCAACAATATAGTCACCTTATGAAAAGGGGTAGGATGATAGTAAACAATTTCATCTGGAGACAAGCAATTTTATGTCTAAAACTGACTCTATTTAGTAGCTGTGTGCCCTGGCTACAGAAGTGAATTATCAGCTTTATTTCTCTCATTTGTAGTTACCTAAAAAAAATTTGGTGCTAATGTTCTGTGATTCTTCATTGGATTAAAAGCAAGTGATAACTAACCAGTAATTTTGGCATGGAAGGTTTGGGGAACACTTTTGTTTTCATCCCGTCCATAGAGAAGCTATCATGTTACAGAACAGTGCATCTTCTTTTATTGAAAGCTATAAGTGGTCTGAGGGTGGGAGTTGGAAACGGGGTGTGTGTGTGTGTGTGTGTGTTTTAAATTACTCATCATGACAGATATAATTATCTTCATATATGAGACAGAAGCATACATGCCTTTTTTAGGAGCTTAACTTCAGAAATGTTCCCCAGTGATAAAGAAAGTAATAAGATGTGTCCCAAACCTGATTCACGAGCTTTGATTCCAAGACTTATAAAAGGTGCCCTGTGCTGACAACCGTCTGATGAACAAAATTAAGAAGAGATTTGGTTACAACCTGAATCCCTCTCCTGGGCTTTTCAGTTTCTGGATTTCTAGGCTGACTATCTTTTCAGGTCAGATTTTTCTTCCTCCTCCTGATCAAGCCCAAAGGATGGTTTTCTGGGATCCCAGAGTTAGCACACAGTAATCATCTCCCTCACACAAGACTGCCACACCAACAATGACAATCCTCTCATGTCTCAAAAATACTGTAGATACCTCGTCACCTTTTTCTTCAAAGGTTTATATCTTACTTCCAAACAGAAATACAACCACTGATATGGAAAAAGTGGTAAGAATGTTTTAATTCAGACCTGTATATGACTTGTCTTGACCCTGGTGGTGTTTTTGCCATTGTGTTCGAATTAACTGGTATGTGTTGGGGGATTGGGTCCATGATGCAGTCCGTCTACATGGTAGGCACAGTCATAGGATTAATATTGAAACCCTGGGAGATTGGTAAGATTATTGTTATTAAATTCGAGCAAACCAAGACTCAGAAGTCCTATGTGATTTTCCCTAAGTCAGAGAGCTAATACATAGCCCAGTTAACACTAAAACTTGGGTTTTTGTACTCAAAAATGCCAACCACTGATTTGAGCATTTACTGAGGCCATTTACTAATTGAATTGATTCATGAAATGTAAATAATCTGTTGGATCAGAGATGACTTAGCTATTAAATATGACTCAGCTGATGAATCACAGACTATTACTGTCATTACTTTCAGCCATTATCATGGTTGGATAAAGGCTTAATCATGTTTTAATACTAAATAATGTCATAAATATTTTGTTAAAATATATTATTAACTTATATAAATATTATAATATGTAATTAAAATATTACTAAATGTATAATACACTATATTATATACGTATGCATATGTGTGTTGTAATTAGCTTTTTTCCAGCTACTTCTTTTTTTTTTTTTTTTGGAGAGGTTTTTGCTACAGGGTGCGTGCGCTCGCCAGAAAGACAGAAAGAGATGAATCACTGCCCCCCCCGCCCCAGGGAGGATGGCCATGCTGCAATCTCTTCTCCTTCATTCTCCTCTTGGGATCTTGGTCACACATGCATGCATGCCTAGTATGAGTTTAAGCTATTTAAGCCACTGAGTCCGGGACTCAAACTGTGGTTGACTACATGGGAGTCCAGCAACATAGCCATCATGCCTACTGATGGACCCCTTTCCAGCTACTTCTGATGAACAAAAATAAATTTTTCTTCCTGATATGGCAGGAAAACATATGGCACAGGCCCAGATGATATTTTGGCTTTGACAGGTTATAAAAGAAAATGGGCCAGCAGGTGATATTGTGATTAAGGTGATAGAATCCCACACGGCTAACCACAGTTCGAGTCCCAGACCTGGCAGTGTGAAATCACACTGGGTATGTCTGGGTGTATACCCAAAATCCTGAGAGGAGAACGGAAGAGAAGGAAACAAAACAGAACAAAGGAGAAGAGAAAAAGACAGTGAACAACTACAGGTATTATAAGAATTTCAATTTTAAAAATGCATATAAAAAACAAAGGAAAAAGAAAACATAAAAAATAATGTTTTTGAAATTGAGAGTAATTAAGAGTTGCCATGACAAGGAAAAGCAAAAATTGGTCTTGTTCTTATTTTTAGCTGAACGGTAAGAAAAGATATTTACATAAATGCCAATGCCAGAAAGATGCGAAAGATCACACAGAACCTGATTCATGAACTCTCATGAACAGAGAAGGCTTTCTCTTGTGAGAAAATGTGTATGGTGTTATTTTGGTTTTTTCAGTTTTGGACCCACGATGTAGCACTGGGAAAGTCTATTCAGCATCCTGGGCTTCAAAATTTTTTGCTATAAAGTAAGAGTTTGATGAGATCAATTGTTTAGAATTCTACAGTTTCCTAATTGAACGAAATAAATTTTATGAAAAGTAGAAAGTGGCATTTAACAACAAAAAAGATCTATTATTTCCAAATTTCTAGTAGCCAGAACAAATGAAAATAATCAGGGCAACTGCTAGGTGCTAGGCCCTATTCCAAGTGGTTTACGTATTTTTTTTTCACATTTATTTATTTATTTATCTTTTTTACTGTAGTTTCTGATTTACATATAATTGTTGCACGTCTTTGTGAGGTATAACTGTCTTTATGAGGCTGACATTAATATGTCATTTCTGTTTTACAGATTAGGTGAGACACCCACAAAGCTATGGCATTTTCCTAAGATCCTATAATTGGTAAGGGCTGGAGATAAGACTTAATCTGAAGATGGAGCAAATTTCCTTCAGTGGATAAAAGGCAAACTGCAGAACTTTAGAGGAGATTATAATGAACTGGGTACCGAAAACAATTTAAGAAACCATAGTGTGTTTAAGCATCAAGAGACCTATCTTAATCATGACAAATTAATTAGCCTTGTACTTAATCTCCATTCCTCATAACATCTCTCATCTAAGTGCTATGGTTTAGTAATAATAATAATAGCAACAACAAGTAAGATCTGCTATTGCGATAGTAATCTTACAATAGTAATAGCAACTAACATTTATTAAGCATGACCTACATGCAAAAATACATAAAGAATGATGTCAGATATTTCTCTCACTGAGACCTTATACAACACTGGTATTTCTTTCCTGTTGTGCAGATAAATAAATTGGAGTTCCAAGAGTTTGCTCTAGATGATATGGACAATAAGCGTCAAGCCAAGGTTTGATCAATGTTCCATTGGATTCCAAAGCCACATGCTCCATTCTTTTTACCACTGCTTCATTTCAACATTTTGAAACTTTTCCTGTGTTGGTACCATTTGTGGCAGCCAGCTATTGTTTAGAATGTTCAGTTAACTGGAGTCATGAAACCAGGTTAGAAAAAGGAAACCTAGGAAAAACTGATGTAAATGAAAATATCAGCTCTAATAAATGATTCTTGTAGCATAGCTATCACCAGAACTGGAATATCAGAATCACTATGAAACTTCATTAAAACAAAAACAAATGCATACATGCTGAGGACTCAATCCAGAATGGAGATGGAATGCCTATTTTAATGGATATCCAGTTGTCCCAGAAGTATTTGTTTAAAAAATATATTTTTCCCCATACAACTATCCTGTCGCCTTCTTCAAAAACCAATTGATCATAAGTGCAAGGGATTATTTCTCAATTATATTCCATTGCCTATGTGTCTGTCGTATGCCAGAATAAAACTGATTACGTTTGTTGTAAGTTTTGACACTGTGGTGTGTGAATCTTTTGGGCCTCTGTAATTTTGAAAAGCTCCACCAGTGATTCTTACGTGTGGCCAACGGTCGAGAGCTTCTGGCCTTAGAAGACCTAGGCTAGATATTGTTTTCTTCTGACCGTGAACTCATCAGAGGAACTGAGATTTTCAACACTTCACCAATATTGCCACTCTGGTGGCCAGGATCTAATACCATTTATCTTCAAAGAAGTGGCATTCTTGGGCAATGTTCTATTTTTTGCCATTAATGTCAAAGCCCAGTTAAAACACTGAGTTCTTCAATGTCTAGGTCCATGAGATCTGAGTTGGAATTAAGAGGGTCTTTGTAGACAATAATTTGCATATATATATATGTAATTTCTGAGGAAAGGATTTGAAGTTTTTTCACATTTCTCAAAGGGGTCTATAATCCAAACCAAGAAGTCAACAAATAACCTTGCTCTTTACATTCTACTGAAAGAATCCAAATTCTGGTGCAGGTTGGTGAACATGTATAGGAGACTTGCCGAAAGTCTGCTTCATTGGCTTCTTCAGAAGAGCGATGTTGCTGAGTGGACACTAACTTCCAAGGAACTCAAGAAATGGGCACTCCAAACATCTGTGTCCTGAGGGTAAAAGATGGAGCTTTCCAACTTTGTACCCATTTCCAAGTTCTACTACCAGCTGTGACTCTGGCAATTTTCAAGAGAGGAAATGGCATGCATCATGGGATTATTTGCCATGAAAATCCTAAACCTGCCATCTTGACCACCCAGGGTGAACCATCTACTGTCTCAGATACTTTTAGATCCCCTAATTTTAAGCTCCTTCTAAACTGTATTTATGCAATACAAGATAGTCAATATAAATTGAGTACAGTCAGAATGTCTTATGATGGGGTGATAATCACCTAGACAGTTAGACTTTTTTTTTTTTTTCCTTTTGAGAGAGGTTTTTGCTATAGGGAGTATGCGCTCGCCAGAAAGACAGAGAGAGACAGAGAGACAGAAAGTGAGAAATCACACCCCCCCCGCCCCGGTGGGGGATGGCCCCCCCACAATCCCTTCTCCTCCATTCTCCTCTCTGGATCTTGGGCACCATACGCACATGCACCTGGAGTGAGTTTAAGCCACCAGGTCTGGGACTCAAACTACAGTTGACCACATGGGAGTTCAGCCTCATAGCCATTATGCTAACTGCTGGTCCCAGATAGTTGGACTTTTTAAACTTTGGGCTCAGTTTTTCTTCCCAGCTTTTCTGACTTCCCTTCCTTAGGAGGTATAAATTCTTCTCCTAACAATTTCTGTATTCTTATGAATATTACAGAAACATTCTTGAGCCTGCCACTTGAAAGAAATATAAATATTTGGATATTGTCCAGAAGTGCCCAAAGAGTGGGAGTATAGAAAAACTATCAGGCTTAGGTGGCCATAGTTCAGTCAACATATAGGGATAAAAAGGAAGCAAAGCATCCCCAATAGTAGATGGTATCAAATGCAAAGGGATATTTGGGTGGTATTCTTCAGCAGATGGTATGCTAATCAACTTTGTCTGTTTTGATCACTGAGAACAGGCATATACAAAAATCACTGAAGTACAAGGGAACTTCAACAAGGTTTTGAAAACAGGGAATAAAGTATGAGTTTATTTTGGTGCAAAAGTTTTGAAATCCATGCATAGGCTTTCATAATATACATTTTCATGAACTTTAAAAGATCCCCTCATATTTCAACTGTGAGGTTAAAAAAAAAAAGAATTCAGGGGCTAACAGATGGCATAGTGGTGACATTGCTGGACTCCCTCATGGCCAACTGCAGTTCAAGTCCTGGACCTGGTGGCTTGAAAATCACACTGGGAGCATATGCATCTGTGTTTGCCCAAGATCCCAGGAGAATGTAGAGAAGGGATTATAGTGTGGCCATACCCCTAGAGGGTGATTTCTCACTTTCCCTCTCTCTGTCTCTGTCTCTGTCTCTCTCTCTGGTGAGCACACACCCCTCTGACAAGAACCTCTTTAAAAAAAAAAAAAGAGAGAGAGAGAATGCAGAGATTATTATACTTCCAACACATTATATGAGATCTGGCTTTCTCCTTTGCACTCCAGGGCCAGGATAAAGGCTGTCTCTTCAAAACACATGAACTCTTGAAAGGCAACTATGTATTAATGAGGCCAGTATGAGGCAGGGGTACCCACTTCATCTTCATCCCATCCAATGAGCAACACATCATTGACTCAGTAAGATCTGCAATTTGATCGAAGCTTCTCTGGCATTGACCCAGATATTCAGGTTCATAATAATGCTAAATCCCTTAATGAAACACACAGAATTAAGTTAATATGATTTATGTCACCCCTCACCCAGTGGGCTGATGCTTTGTAGTGATCTGATTAAAAAGAGATTATGAAATAGCTGTAACCCTCCCTCATTTGCATTTAGTTCAAAGAAAATGGCCCAAACGGAACTAAATAGGCATTTAAGTACAGGAAATATTTTTTTTTCTTTTTATTAAGCATGAACATGAAACAACTTGCCAATAATTTGCACAACATTATTTTTAGGACTAGAAAGCGAATTTGGCATGAAAAAACATTCCAAACTGACCATGTTAATTATGTTTCCTCTGAATAAGGAAATTTAATAATCTACATCCCACAGTACATCAATCTTAAATTTAGTACTTTAAGTTATTCCTGTCTGAGAGTGTTGAGTGGTGCATATTTTAAACACGTGTTTTGGTTTTTTTCCCTCCCAAAGGAAGAGGGAAAAACAGAAACTAGTATGTAATATCCTATGATATTTGTTTTATTATTCACATTTTACAGGTAGAGAAATTGAATCTCAGTTGGTCAAGTCTCAATAATTAGAAAGAATTTAGGTACAAATTTAAATCCACACCTTTGTGCTTCCAAAGCCCATTTTTTCCCATCTTACCCTGCTACTTTCTGTTTTTCTCTTCCTGTCTTTTTTCTTTTTTTTTTGGAGAGATTTTCACTATAGGGCGCGTGCGCTCGCCAGACAGACAGAGAGAGACATAGAGACAGAAAGCGAGAAATCACCTCCCAGGGGGGATGGTCACGCTGCAATCCCTTCTCCTCCATTCTCCTCTCGGGATCTTGGGCACATACGCACATGTGCCTGGCGTGAGTTTTAAGCCACCAGGTCCGGGACACGAACTGCGGTTGACTACATGGGAGTCCAGCAACATAGCCATTACGCTAACTGCTGGTTTCCCCTCTCTTCCTGTCTTCACTAAAGAATATTTTATGTGACTGATGTACTGTAAAAACCCAGAAATTATACATATTTTGAAAATGCTTTTTTTTTTTTTTTTTTTTTTTTTTTTTTTTTGCTATAGGTAGTTTGCGTTTGCCAGAAAGACAGAAAGAGACAGAAAGCGAGAAGTCACCCCCAGGGGGGATGGCCACACTCCATTCTCCTCTTGGGATCTTGGGCAAGCACGCACATGGCCCTGGCAGGAGTTTAAGCTACTGGGTCCGGGACTTAAACCTTGGTCGACTACATGGGAGTCCAGCAACATAGCCATTACGCTAACTGCTGATCCCTGAAAATGCTCATCTAACTAATGCTGCATACATTACTTCCTTGGATATGATTACAGGTCAAGTAATACTTCTTTCTATAAAACAGTGATATATGGGGACTAGCAGTTAGCTGCTAATGGCTATGTCACTGGACTCCCATGTAGTTGACTGTGATTTGAGTCCCGGACCCGGTGGCTTAAACTCACACCAGGCACGTGTGCGTGTGTGTCTAAGGTCCCAAGAGGAGAATAGAAGAGAAAAGATTCTGGCATGACCATCCCCCCTGGGGGCGGGGATTTCTCACTTTCTATCTCTCTGTCTCTCTCGGTCTTTCTGGTGAGCGAGCGTACATGCCCTGTAGCAAAAACCTCTCAAAAAAAAAAAAAGGAAATTAAAAAATAAAAATCCGTGATATATGTTTCCCTCACATTGAGCTAAGTATAATTTTCATGTGATTATATAATTTTATGTAACTGATGAGAATAAGGAGCTAGTGAGTATCTGAAAATCACAGCATGTTAGTTAGCAATTGCTGACATGGACAGGTGCCTAACTCTGCACCTGAAGAAATCTGAAGGTCTCCATGCATTTATTTACTTAGCCAAGTTTTGTGATGTATGAAGAACAGCTGATGAAAGAACTTTGAGAAATTATAGAAGAACTGTTAATAAAATGTTAGAGCTGGCTCATCCTGGCAGTGTAGTTTGTAGTAAACTGAATGACAGTGCTGGAAACCACATGGCTGACCATGGTTCGGATCCTGGATTAGCCTGAAAACACACTGTATGTGTGACCTGAGGAACTGGAGTGCTAGAAAAAGGATGGTGGCAAGAGGAGACACAGTCAAAGGTGCTTCTTTCATTCTCTCTCTCTCTCTCTTTTCTCTTTCATGTTTGCACATCACTTTCTATCATGAGTAAAATAACTTTTTTCAAAAGTTAGAGCAGAGAGATTACAATATCAAAATGAAATGATACAGTGATGAACAAGAACAGAAAATGTAGAAAAAAGAGAATAATTGGGTATCAAAATAAATCATATAAATGTTACAAGTGTGGCCAGTGAACAAACTATAGTAAAAATGGAACAGCAAACCATAAGAAATAAAGCTGTGGCTTGCTATAAAGTTGGGCATTATTCTTACACTGTATATACCTCTTATTCCATCTGATATATTGTTTCCTGTTCAACATAAAACACTTCCTTAAATATAAATGTAAACGTTTTGAATGATTATTAACAACTTTCAAAAACAGACATTTGACATTTTACTTTCTTCTTGTGTCTTTCCACCCTTATTTACTTAAAAACACATTTATATACGTTACTTCATACATTTCAGTAATTGACTTTTATAAGTGTTTCATCTAAGAATGATGATATTGTTCATTTTATTTATAATAAATAAACATGTGAATAAAGATACCAAACTTTAATATTACATTAATAATGGCTATGATGTGCTTTAATGGACCTTGTTACAATAAACACTGCTAGTGCAGTCATCCTTCAGTATCCACAGGGACTAGGACTCTTTACAGATACCAAAATTCACAGGTGCTCCAGTTGTTTATATAAAATGGCACAATGTTATATATATATATATATATATATATATATATATATATATATATACACTCAGCACATCCTCCCATATAAGTGCTATGCAAATAGTTGT
>NW_006159757.1:7329796-7375563 GCF_000334495.1 Tupaia belangeri chinensis
ATATATATACACTCAGCACATCCTCCCATATGAGTGCTATGCAAATAGTTGTTACACTGTATTGGTTTTTAAATTTGTGGGTTTTTTTAAATCTTATTGTCATTTTATTTTAATATTTTTTTCTAAATATTTTCAATTCATGGTTGACCAGTGTGAAACTTGTGGATATGAAGGGCCAATTGTATTGTAAAGCATTTATTCCCAAAACATGCTGTTCTGGAAAGAAATCCACAACTGAGATCTAGACTGTCCAATGTGCTGTTTCTAGAGACAAGTTCAGTTTCTGGCATAAAAAAGGTACTTAGAAGTTCTTGAATAAATGGAAAAATAAGAAGAAAGGAGAAGTAATGAAGTCTAGCATTATAGCATCTAATTTTAAAAGAAAAAGAGCAAGATATTCCCAAACCAGCCTCAATAGTAATTTTTATTTATACCATATGAGCTTTGGAAAATGAAGCACTTGCTACGTGTAAGACAAGGAAAGGGCTGAGAAAGTCTGGGAATGTCAATTAGGAGGCAATGCTGTGACCCCATTAAGAAATAACCCTTAGTAATGAGGGGCACTCCCATCTTATATGCAAAAGGTTTCTCCACAACAGTTTACTTGTATTTCCTCTATTCCCTACTAAAATTACAAATGGTTTTGCATAGAACTGTATTTTGGCAATAATCACTGGAAAATGATTATGAGATACAAATCAATATTTATAATTGGCAAACATAATCAAATTAAAGATCTTTTATATTACATGAAAGAAGATAATAACAGATTCACCAAATAACATACTTTTAAAAGAGAAGAGTTACTCTAAATGATTTATTATAATATTGATCTCTAAAGTCACCTAAAATTTTAATATAAAATTAACCTATTAGTATCTTAGACACTGACAGGCAAATGTAATGGGTAAATATTGTTTCCTATAAATATGATGCTAAAATATACAAGGGCACATCCCATAGTGTTTCCACAAATAGGAAGTACATGTTGGTTATTTGATAACAGCCTTGCAGCCGTAGAATAGGGGGTTTCTTTGACCCTTTGCTCTCTCTTCAGAAAGATAATTAGCTTCTGAGCTTCCATACCAAGGCTATCTGGGGTGTGGATTCTTCTTGCAGAGAGAATTCTGACATGAATGAAATTCAAGAGTTTTCCCATGGTTTACAGAAGTGGAAGAGTGTTTTATCCTTTGACTTCCAAGCTTTTGTGTCCATCTGGGAACCATTGCATATTTCAATATTTAATAAGAAGAGGAAGGAGACGAGGTTTCCCAGTAGAGGGATAGTGGGCTAGAGACACTAGAAGGGGGAATGGAAGAATAAAGGCAATTTAGAGTTTATGTTTTCCTGTCTTACTCAGTTCTTGGTAGTTCCAGAGAAATCCAACACAGATCATCTCCCTGGACCATGACTTAAGAATGTTTTCCCAGACACAGTGTTAATCCCACTTGGAGATAGGCAAGACAATTCTTTTTTTTTTTTTTTTTTTTTTTTTTTTTGGAAGCTAAAAGGGACAGTGGTAGAGGAAGTAATGGGAAATCCTGGCTCACTTATGAAATGGGTACAATTGTCGTCAAATATTTCTCAATGCATTATGAATGAGCCATATATATATTTTTTATGTGCATGAGGTGGAAGGGCAGAGCAATATGTATAAAGAAAAAAAAGGAGTCAGAATGTGTCCTAGAAAAGATAGTCCTTTAAACCCTTGTGGACTCAGGGCTGAAGTAAATGGTTGGGTGGTTGAAGGTCATGATGAAGAAAACAGCTGCTATTCAATAAACTCAAGTTTTATGAACTTATCTGGAGTGAGTTCATCATTAACACATTCTTTTTAATTGCAATGTATTCAGAAGAGAGATGCCAACAGAAATAACCAACTCTACAGAAATAATAATTGATGCAGTTTATTTCTAAGCATGAATGTTTGTGACCTAGGCCCTGGAAAGAAGAAAACATGCTTTTCTTTGAGTGATCAGATATAGAGGTTCCTTTTATTTGATTCTGAGAGTGAGAGACAAGATTTAGAATTTAGTGAAAATAGTTCTTTTATTGGTCTGGCTCAAAAAGGTGCTACACCTGAAAGCAGGGCCTTGTAGCTTATAGGTAGGTTTTACAATCTTTAAGTTGGTGATTAGAAAGGGGGAGGGTCTGTGTTTCAGGAAGGCATCAGAGAACAGTGTACTGTAACAGAGATAAGGGGGCTTATATTCAGACTGTCCCAAGGACAGGATGTTTGTAGAGGCCTGTTATCAATGAGTCAAACTGGTCAATTAATGATTGGGAGCATGACTCACCCATCACAAGGATACTATGCTCTGCACAGGATGTAGAAAGAGTCCTGTTATCAGCTGGGACAAAAATGATCTGTTAATATTTGGGGGCTTGACTTATCCCTGGCGCTCTGGAAGGGATTTGGAAAATAGGTAAAAACAGTTAGACTTCTATCCTCAGAGGAAATTCAGTATCTCTTTTTAGTCTCTTGGTGGCTATTTTAAAGAAAGAATCTTTCATTTCACTATATGGTAAATGGGAATCCCTGAAATTGTCTTTACAACATATTATTCTCCTTATCAAAGGGCGTGAACAGAAACAGAGACATGCTGATATTCATCTCGCAAGTTATTCTAGGTAGTTCAACATGTAAATCTGATTTCTACAGCAGGACAGATATCATGAGTGATAAACCTTTTATTGGCAGAAAAGAAGCTGTTAATGCTAAAGACTAAACAAAATGAGTCTTTTCTTCAGGGAATACTGGTTTGTAATAAACATTCGGTGATGCTTAACACTTCCATGCTTAGCTGCACAACATGACAGGGATTTTTAGGGGGCCAGAATTAGTCAACTTCACAAAGCACACGATGTCTAACACTTTTTGTGTGTTTTAACACACAAAAGCCTTTAATACTCAACAGCAAAGAGCACTGCATGCGGTCAGGAAAGCTGCCCTGCTGTTGACAGAGCCCTGATTCCAGATAGGTGGATTTTCTCCCTAGTGTGTGACCTTGGGTGAGTTATTTCACTTCTCTAAGCCTCATATTTCATAACTATCAAAAGGAAATTTTAAAAATATTTGCCAGAGGGTGCATATGCTCACCAGAGAGAGAGAGACAGAGAGAAAGCATCGCCCATGTGGGATGGTCAACTGTAATCTTGTTTCCTTTATTTCTCCCTCTTTTCACGAATTTGGGGCATGCATGTTTACATATCTGACAGGTTTCACAAGCCACCCAGTCTGGACTCCAACCATGTAGACGGTCACTTGGGATTCAGCCACCTTAACCATTGTACCATGGATTGGCTTCAAATGGAAATAATTGACTAAGTTCTCTAAGTTCTCTCAGCACCTGAGGTCCTTCTATCCTTATAGAATCAGGCACACAACCCGGCAAGCCATTGAGTCTGGTGCATCCAGAAGCATTGGTGATTTGTGTATTATAGCTCATTTACTTAATGTGCTGAGGAAAGGTGAGGTTGAAGCAAACATCCTATGTGAATTTGTTATTCCATTTGTTGGTAAGGACCTCAGACAAATTCTACAAATACCAGCTCTGGCATACTAGTTGTTTAAGTGGTATCAGCTGATGTGAAAGCAGCCCTTGAGCATGACTGCTCAGGAACCGAGAAGAGCACTGACGAGTCCATAGAAGCTTAGGCTGCCTGCTGTAGGTCATGTCTTCTGTGCTGTCACAGTCAGCCCCCACTACACTTAGGAGGGCAGAGGCCCAGAGAGCAGGCACAAGCACCAGCTTGCATTTCCACCGGGTGTTCATTTTGGCAAGCAGTCCAGATGGGATTGATTTAGACTCTTGGAGGAAATTGACAAATGGTTCCATGGGGAGGATGGAATCTAAACAGTTTTTCTTCCTTTCCCCTGTACCTTGGAGAGAGGGTTGAATTACTTTTCTGACTTGATTTACTGCTGTTGAGAAGCTGGTTAAAGGGCCCACTGTCTAAATGTTTGTTTGATGTCCTTATAGCTGGAGAAGAACTATCAGAAAGAATCCAGAGTTACAGATCCTATTTTTTTTTCCCCCACTGAAGTGTACATACTTCACTAAAGATGACATGACACTGTGTCCATTTGCTGGTGGAGGTACCCTGTCTTGTCTGTCAAAACCTAAACACTATATGGCTGACCCATCAATATTTTATGTGATTTATAGACCCTTTCTAAATAGGTTCTTGGAACCACCTCACACACCCATCCCATAACATTGAGAGAATGTTCTCCTCCTGCTCCTCACATCCTATTTTGTAGTGGATTATAGCAAAGGCAAGCATCACCTGCCGCAGTGAGGGAAACATACTGCCTGTTCCTTTGTAGATGACCTCTGGCATCTGTGGACACAGCAGTGATCAGAAGAAAGTCCCTACAACTGGAATAAGTATGAGTAGAACTCAGGGACAGGAGTCAAAAGATTTTATTTCAAACCCTAACTGCTGCTATAAGGAAAGCCTTGGCTTCCATATCTAAGGATAATGATATTACTATGGGTGTAACAGAACTTCTAGGAAGATGAAAGATAAATTATAATAAAAATATAAACTAAAACATCTAGTTAAGGCTTTTTAAAAAAGATTTTATCTTTGTGATCCTCATATAGCTCTTTGATGGCGAATGTGGTACTTTACTAACCATGTTATTTTAACTTTTTTTTTTTTTGAGAGATTTTTACTATAGGGTGCGTGTGCTCGCCAGAAAGACCGAGAGAGACAGAAAGTAAGAAAATCCCCCCCCAGGGGGGACGGCCACGCCGCAATCCCTTCTCCTCCATTCTCCTCTCTGGATCTTGGGCACACACACACACACACACACACACACCTGGCGTGAGTTAAAGTCACCGGGCCCGGGACTCGAACTGCAGTCGACTACATGGGAGTTCAGCGACATAGCCATTATGCTAACTGCTGGTCCCTATTTTAACTTTTTTAATATGATGCTTTGGCATTTTGAGGCCTTGTGTTTCTCAGGGTTAGCTAATTCCTAGAGATAGTGAGACTTGCCTGCGTGTGCCTTTGCTATACCAACCAGTTGATCTGATTCCCTCTTCCCACCCTCCTCCTTTGATAAGGCTCCCGCAGTCTTGAATACTCTCCCTCTACCCTAAATTACCTCGGAACCAGCTTCTGGGCAACTAGGCACCACTACATCCCGGAACCTGCTGACATTGTTTAAACTCTGCAGTCTAAGTTTGCTCAGCTGCCCATGACCATGTTCCTTCCTACGAAACCCCAGGAAAGTCTTGGACCCACCTCTTCTCTCCCACCTCTTCCATCACTCCCTCTGCCTCCTGCCCAACCTCTGCGCTTCGCCATTATTAGTTTCTGGGGATCTGTGACATAAATGGTGCCCTTTGTGACAGCCATTTCTATGTCTCTGTGTATTATCACATTTGATTAACACAAATCCTGGATACATTTAAAAATAGGTACTTAAAGGAATATAACCTTTTCAGAACGAAGAAATCAATGGAATGGAAAGGGCGAGGGCATATGAGTTCTGCAAGATCTCTTCACCTTTCAAGGTGACAGTTTAGAGCAGGTATAGTCAGGGCTTGCTCTCTAGCAGTTCAGTGGAATCCCTGCAGATACCTGAGCCCCTCCTCAGAGCAGGTACAACAGCTCCTCTTGGGGTGATATTTCTTTCACGCCTCCACTGTCCCCCAACTTACGACACTCAGTCAGGGCTGAGAACCATTGGTGTGGGTCATCTGTGAAGTTTTCTCAGCTTTCAAATATCATGCAAACTAAAACTTGGGTCCTGGGGGACTACCTAGTGAGAAAAAAATATTGGAGAGAAATAAATTAGACATAGCAAGCTCCAAAATATGAGATCCTATAGACTAATCTCTCTTCATACAAAATGAATACCTTTATGATATTTTTTAAATGAAGTGGGAGGGGGCAAGTTTTTGAGCCAATTACAGAACTGCTGTTCCCATTAAGTAAGGATGATGACATGTGGTAATATGGCCTTTGGGTTTTCGTTTTGGCCCTGAGCTGTCTGATGGAAGGATCAGCTTCGGTGATATATAATTCAGTGTCTTGTATCTGGCCCCGGAGACTTCTGAGATAGTTTATATAATGATTTTACTCATGAGGGAAAAATTAATTGCATCTTTCTCACCAGTTGCCGAGTGCTACAGCTTCATTGGAAAAAGCCAGAATTCCCCTTAGGAGACCCAATTTCAAGTTAATATACAGTAATGCTGCACATGGCTTTATTAATCTAGAGGCAGAGTGGATTGGGATGTAGGAATGAGCTGCCAGCAGGCTGGAGAAGTTGGCTCTTGTCTGGCCGGTCCACAGGCCAGCTGTGTGATCTGGGCCATGCCCTTTACCTCTCTGTTCTTCTAATTTCTTCCCTAAATATGGAACTGTAATAATCCCATATATCTCTTGGGCATTCATAACGAAAACAAATGAGATAATGTCTCTGTAGAAATTTGAGTTCCTTGGAGAGAACTATCATAGACACACACACACACACACACACACACTTGCACACACACTTTGTCTCTCTATATGCATTATCAGTCTAACAAAAGAGGAAACTATAATCAAAAAAAGTATAATTCTACTCCACTCATTATTGCTAAGATCAAAGCCATTTCTCCTCCACAGAGCTTGTGCGAAAGTTACTAGTAATGCTCCCGACAGATTGCAATTGAAAAAGGACATTTCGTTTCCTGTAGCTAGTGCAGCTCAACTCCATGTGTTCTATGGCAGTGACCCCACGTGAGGCCCAGGGGAGACCACAGACATGTGTTCAAATGTTTGGACTCTATCAACTCCCCATTGTGTATTCTTTTCCCTACTAATCGCTGTGGTGTTTAATTGTTAAGGCCATGTGTGTTTCAAGGGAAATTGAATCCATATGTTTCTGATTCACTTGCACTGAGCTCATCAAATTGTTGTTTTATAAGAGCTGTTTGCTGTCCAGGAAGAGTCCCTCGGTGCCTCCTCAGACATCATTCTATGCTTTTCCACATCTTTAAAACAGGAAGCTATCCTCTGCCCAGTAAAACTCACTACCAATACTTTCTGCAATCACTTCCTCCACCATAACTGTTTAAATTATAAAAGCCTTCTTTCAAGGGAGTCAGACATGTTATCTTATCAAAGGGCTTCCAAAAAATATCTTTCACAGAAATTGCAGAAGGAAGAGCAAATTAAACAAAGTTAAGGAAGTCTCTTTCATTATTTTTTTAGGCCTTAAATAAGAAAATATGTAAAGTGATAAGTTTTGCTGGATTAATTAAATCAACAAACATTTAGTGAACACCTTTTAGGTTCTAGGAATATCGCCATGAATAGATAACCTGTCCTCATGAAGCCTATGTTCTATGGGGCATTATTCAAACATATTCTGATCATGGAATCCAGGAGTCTGAAAATCGCTCCCTAGGGAATACTAATTTATGGAGATAGAAAATGTAAGTTCAAGGGTGACGCGAATATCCTGAACATAGAAATTCTGGTGCTGATATGCAGTTCTTGGTTTTATGATTTATTCTTTGGAAGAAGAGAGAAAATGAACAATTAAATAAGTTATAAGTGTTACGAAGAAACCAAGATGGTCTAGTGGAGGATGGAATGAGGTCTTCTTTTTTTTTATTCCAGCCAAGGAATTGTCATTGGATCAAATATAGCTGAATGAAAGAGAGAGAGAGAGAGAGAGAGAGAGAGAGGAAAGAGAGAGAGAAAGGAGCTCATAGGAAGATGTGGGGAAGAGGATGAGAGGATCATTCCATTAGCAAGTTTGTTTTTGCAATGAAATTACAGTTAAAGATTATGCTGTACTTCAAAAGACTGAGAAGTAACAGGGAAACTGGAAAGCATCTGTGGCCAGGATCAACCCTGATACACTATAGTGAGTACTTGAACTTACCCTAGCTCAGACACACGCCTGGGTCAGGCAGGGTGGAGGTGAGCCGCAGAGGGACATGACGGAAAGATAGGGCAAGGCATTCTCTGGGTCACTCCTTGTTAAAGCTTTCACTGATTTCCCTAATGGGAAAGTTAAGATAGTGTTTCTAGGATCTGTGTAGACATAATATTCTAGAGGGCATATATAATGTTTATCCTGTATATAATGTTTATCCTGTCTCAATTGGTAACTGCCTCTTCCCTACATGGCCTTGACCTGTCACTATAAAACCCAGACTGTGTTGTCACAGTACACTCTTCCCCTGGTACCAGCAATCTGTTCAAGGACATGCAAACAATATGCAGTTTGGCCCAGTTGGAGCTGTTCAGAAAGTGTTTTCTTGCTTTTGGCTAAAGGAACGGACCAAAAAACCCTACCTACAGTAGTAGATGCCAGTCTTTGCGAGAACCAGCAGATCCTTTAAGCTCTAGACTCCAGCATCATTAAGCCAATACTACTTCTGGACTTTTTAGTTACAGACACCAATAAATTCTTTTTTTTCTTTGATTAAGCTAGTCAAAAATTTTTCTTGTCACTTTAACCAGAAGAAGTATTAATTTGACTCTCTTTATCTGCATATCATTCATTTTGTAAGGTGGGAATTAAAATTCTGTTCTCTTGATGTAGTTTCAGGTAGGAAGTTTCTGTGGGTATTGTTAGTTAGATACTTGTGACAAGATGAAGTCAGGAGCCCAGACTGCAGAGTTCTGGTAAAAGAGCAGTCTTACAGAAAAGTTGCCTAAGTACAATCTATTGCTAGGTGAGAGTGCCTTGTTATGTATCCCAATATTAATGAAGTAGTGAACAAATAATGGCTTCACAGTTTGTATATAGGCTTTTAAGTATGCTGAAATACAGTAGTTCTTTCTACTGATGATTAGAACTAGGATACCTTGAAATGAGCTGAGACTCCACACTTGAGTTGCTGGTGCTATTGAACTTTAATCAGTTAAGTCTAGGTGAGGCCAATTCTGTGCAGCATGAATCTATGTTTAGCCTGAGAGACAGAAGAGCTCTTGCACCTAATGATGACTCTGGTCTCAACCCTTCAGGGACTCTTTCTTTTTTTTTTTGGAGAGGTGTTTGCTATAGGGTGCATGTGCTCGCCAGAAAGACCGAGAGAGACAGAAAGTGCGAAATCACCCCCCAGGGGGGATGGCCACACCGCAATTCCTTCTCCTCCATTCTCCTCTCTGGATCTCAGGCATGCACGCACATGTGCCCGGCGTGAGTTTTAAGCCACCAGGTCTGGGACACAAACCGCGGTCAACTACATGGGAGTCCAGCAACGTAGCCATTACACTAACTGCTGGTCCCAGGGACTCTTTCTTACTTCAGGTCACTTAAAAACATTCTCTCCCACTTCCATTTTTGCACAAAGTCTTATTTTCGTCTAACCTTAAAACAATGATAATATTGTCAAGACAGCTCAGAGTCTTACATAGAATGATCAATAAAATGGATTGAAATGAATTTTTAAATCATTAAAACATCCTAGGGCCTGCAGGTGATGCAGAGGCTGATGGATCCCACAGGACTGACTCCATGGCTTGAGTCCCAGACCTGATGGCTTAGAAAACATGCCAGGCACATGTGCATGCATGCTTAAAATCTCAAGAGGAGGATGGAGGAGAGGGGATTGCAGCATTGCCATCCCCTACAGGAAAGAGGAGATGATTTCTCACTTTCCTCACCTCTCTCTCCAGTGAGAGCAGGCATCCTGTAGCACACTAAAAACAAACATCCTAAAACAGTTTGGCAGACACTCCATGGAGCTGTTTCTTACTAATGGGCTGCTGAAAATGGCCAATGTCACCCACTACAGCAGAGCCTAACTCAGTTCTCATGGCTTCACTATCAATGTTGCCATGCAATCTCAGACAAGACAATCTTTCTGAGCCTCAATTTGAAAAACAATCTAAATCTCATTTATTTAACTTTATTAAAAAATATCTGCACTTGGCATCTTGGAGATAGATATGCTATTGACCCAAATATTGAATCATAAAGAAATGGACTCCCTTGGGGCCAGCAGTTAGCGTAATGGCTATGTCACTTAACTCCCCTGTAGTCGACCATGGTTCAAGTCTCAGATCCGGTGACTTAAACTCACACTAGGTGTGTGTACGTGCATGCCCAAGATCCTGAGAGGAGAATGAAGGAGAAGGGATTGCGGTGTGGCCATCCCCCCTGGGGAGTGGTTTCTCCCTTTCTGTCCCTCTGTCTCTCTCTGTCTTTCTGACGAGTGCACATACCCTATAGCAAAAACCTCTCAAAAAAATAAATAAATAGAAATGGACTCCTTTTGTTTGGATTCACCATTTTATACTGGATGCTAATGCACAGTAGAAACTTGGTAAATATTTGTTGACTAATGATTAATTGATAGATTAAATAATTGAATGGATAACTAGTTACCTCCTATTTTAAGTACCCATTGACCAAGTTCCCAAATCCTAGCAGTGGAATTTAAAGATCCATGTTAAACAATGACTATTCCCAAACAAACTCAAATTGTTGGTTCCTATCAATAGTCAACTTTTCCATCTTGCTCCCCTGAGGATGACAAGTTACTGTCTCTTCAGTATGAGTTTCTGTTAGGTTATGAGAGAAATGACAGATATGGCCTGCACACTTACAGTACAAAATAATCAAAGGAGCTTATTGCAAGAAATAATAAATGCTTGTGCAGTAAACAGATAATGGAAAATAGCCATGGAATAGTCAGTTTCCTTCGTCCAGTCAATCAGTCAACAATAGTGACAGGCATAGTGCTAAACACCTAGGGGAGTGACATCTCGCTTTCTGTCTCTCTGTCTCTCTCTGTCTTTCTAGAAAGTGCACACACCCTATAGCAAAAAAAAAAAAAAAAAAAAAAAGAAGGGCATTCCAAGGAAGTGTGATAAATCAGGACATTTCAGGAATATGAGAGGGGTCCACTCTGGCTGAAGCATTATGTTCTTTCAGGGAAACAATGAGAAATGACATCAGAGAGATAGGCAGGTACTAGATCACAAATAGAACTTTGTACAACAGCTCATGGGTGAAACATGGAAATATTTAAGAGAATAAAATTGATACATTGCTCTATAACTAGTCATAGGACCAAGACAGTAAAAAAGCGATATAAAAGCAAATTGACCAAGACCAGCAGATGGCATAATGGTTACATCGTTGGACTCCCACATAGACATGTGTGGTTCGAGTCCTGGACCCAGCAACTTAAAACTCATGCCGAGCGAGTGTGCTTGTGTGCCCAAAATTCCAAGAGGAGAATGGAGGAGAAGGGATTGCAGCATAACCAATCCCCCCAGAGAGTGATTTCTCCTTTTCTGTCTCTCTATCTCTCCAGTGAGTGCACACACCCTATAGCAAAAATCTCTCTTAAAAAAGAGAGAAAGAAAGCAAATTGACCATTGGTCAGCAAGGGATAGTAGACAGTCTTCCACAATGATCCCTAATGGTTCCTGGCATTCAAGTTCTTCCCACATTAAATAGGTTAACCTATGTAGCCAATAGGAATATTATAGGAAGGTCAGTGTGTAACTTCCTATAATATTCCAGGATTAGGTCATAAAAGACAGTACGGCCTCCACTCTGCTGTCTTGGACCACTTACTCTAGAAAAATCCAGTGCCGTGTGTCAAGAGCACTGGAATTGCCCTGTGGAGAGGTCTACATGATGAGAAATGGAAGATTCCTGGCAACAACTAACATGAACTCACAAGGCACATGAGAAAGTCACCTTAGAAGTGAATTTACCAGCTCTAGTTAAGTACTTAGCACAGTATATCTTGGCAGCAAGAAATACTGTTAGAACCACCAAACTAAATAAGTTGTTCCACAGCTTATTACTATGTTTTGTTGTAAGCCACTAATTTTTGGGCTAATGGGTTACAAAGAAGTAGATAACAAACATATTGGAGCATAGCGTAGGCTGCACCCTAGCCAAACTCATCAACTTTTGTCACCTGGGCATGGCCTATATGTTCTCACCTCTTCCACAGGTTCTCTCCTACTCCTCTTCTCCTGCAGCATGTACCTCTTAAATCTGCCCGTGAAAATTAAACCTTTATTTATAAAAACTGGACAGTGTGTACCTTTTCATGAAGTACTTCCTGATTCCCCTCAACTAAATCTAATCTGCCCATGGGAGGTGGCCATTCACGTTTTAAAGTTGCATCAATGGTGAAATTGGAAACAAACCTCTCAATCAAAAGATGCAAAATTAAATCGAGGTTTTGGGGGAGGAATAAGCCAATTCCTGACCGGTGATTCACAACTCATAAATCAGCACATTTGCTTCACTATGCTGTCCTTGATCTATTCCCTCCCCTTGACCCCTACTGAATTTTACAGGCTCACTAGTCACAGAAACTCCTGGATTCTGCTATGAACAGTATCTTGGTGAGGCATTGGCATCTCAGAGTCCTTTAGAAACTGCTCTTTGTACTCCTTCAACCTAATTCCAGCATGAATAACAAAACAAATTGAGCAAGCTAATACCCAGCTGTTAATGCCAAAATCTGTGGTAGAGACAAGATCAGGAAGCTCCATTTCCTTTTCTTGAAATTTAGTTCCTTGGTAGGCTGTTCTTTTCATGAAAGCTGCATCCACAATGGACATGGCAGCTGGTAGAAAAAGAGTAATGGCTCTCCCAACTTTACGTTGACCATGCCGAGTGTCCTGGTGGAAGGGGAAATGCATGATGATTAGAATGGGTCAGAGGAAATCCAGTAGGATAGAGAAGGTCAAATGCAGCAGCCCTGCCTGTGACTACAGCTTAGCCATTTTACATTGTCTCTTCTCTGCTAGCAACTGCAGGGGTTCTGCTGTGTTACTGACCCACCTTCCCAAAGTTACCTCATTATAAATGTGAGATCATTTCTAATTATTTCATTCACTCATGACTCTCAATTCCTCATAAACTACCTTAGGTCAAGAAAGCACAAATCTGAAAAAGCCTTCCAATTTGACATGCCGAGGCACAGATCTCTCTAATATAGTGACTCAAAATCACACCTGCTAAATATTCTAAGCTTAACCCTCACCGTGTGAAGGCAAGAAATGCATGGCAACATTCAATAGATCATATCCCTCATGATGAATTTTTCTTCCTCCTTTGTTATGTATTTGTGTATTTATCATACTTTTACCAAGTTTGGATTTCTTAAAAATTGAGAATGTACAATCTTAAGGATCTTCATCATACATTAATCCCTGCCAGCACCTCACCATGTTGTGTCTTGTAATAATACTGGTTCACATTTCCTGAGCCTTTGTTCATGTACTATGCATGGATCTATCACTTTACATATATTCCATTTTTAATCTTCATTTAAATTCTTAAAGAGAAATACAGTTATTACCCCCAGGTTACAGTAAGAAAATTGAAGATTAAGGAACTTTATATATCTTCCCCATGTAAATAGAAAGCAGTAGTGAGCAGGTTTGCACCCCGGCAACCTGACAATTTGCTTCTCAAATTTTTTTGCTATAGGGCACATGACCTTACTAGAGAGACAGAAAGTGAGAAATCACCCCCTAAGGGGGATGGCCATGCCACAATCCCTTCTCTTCCATTCTCTTCTTGGGATTTGGGCATGAACACACATGTGCCAATGTGAGTTTTAAACCACCAGGTTCAGGATTCAAACTGCAGTCAACTATGTGGAAGTCCAGCAATATAACCATTATGTCATCTACTGGTCCCCCACCCCCAATTAATATTCTAAGATACTATAGTGCTTATCTGGTAGGTTCACCTTTAAAGAAATTTGTTGTTGAGTAAATGTTATTGAACACACTGAACTGAATTAAAGGAAAAGATTTTCTTAAATGGATATGAGTAATTTACCCTTAGAGGAGTTTTTCAACTAAATCAACATTCTTTTTAACAGGGCCTTCCTACGTCGATGTTTGCTAGCGATGTCAACGAGTCACTTCTCTCTATGGTTTGTGCATTGATGCTGTTTAAGAAAATTGCTAAGCATTTCCTCTGTGTTAAAAATCAGACTTCTAACTGCCAGATGATAAAAAGAGTTATTCCACCTGGAGAAATTGACTGTACAGTAAGCCTTAATAATTGATCTAATAACAGGCGACAGAGATGTGGATACAGAATATGAATCTGCTTTTGTAGATTTTTCAACTTTCTCTGATGCTCTGTTTGAGAACAAGTGTGACAAATTTTCTAAATGTGGTAGTAATGGCCAAAGGAAAAAGAAATGCCAGTTTAACAGTGCTGACAGATACCAAATTCCATCACGTGGGGCCTGTTGCAAGTAACATAATCACATGAGAATACACATTTTATCTGTGCGCTGTTTGAACTCCAGGATTTCACCCCATCATTAAACACACTCAACAGAACTGCCTGAGTGATTTGCAATTCCAATGAGAGTCAGAGCGGAGGAGAGCTTGGACGAAGCAGGTCCCAGCCTCCTCTGTCTTTGAAGGTGTTTGCTGTGAGCAACGGCTGTTCTTGTATCTTGCCAGGAGCTTAGTCAGAACAACCAAGTTCATAGTTTGTTTGACCTGAGCATACATCTAAAAGGAAATCAATAGACCAGAAAACCCTGGTCCAGGAAATGAGGGGAAAGCCAGCGATGAGGTCATGTATCTTCTTATCTGGCAAATGGGACGAGATGCATTGGAGCACAGGGAGGTGACCTGCTCTCTTTTTATCCTGGGTGGAGGGTTGATTTGCAAGGAGAGGCCAGCAGCCCAGGCTAATTTTCCTTCTTATCAGAAATGAAAATGCAGGGAGGTGACATGTTCTCTTTATTTCATGGATGTGGGTTTAAAGTTTCCAACTGTGTTTTTAATGCTTTAAGAAAATGTGATTTTTAAAACACTCCAAATGCTTAAAATATGCCATTTTATAAATGGGCATCCATGTTTCAAAAGATTTCTTTACAAAAATAATCAGGGTACAGCTGCTTTTCTATAACTGGTTCTTTCAGTATAGGAATTGATTTACACACTCTAAATCACAATCTAAATTTCAAAAATCCACAGAACGCATAGAAGGAAAGAAATAAATACTAACTTCTAACATATTTTAAAAATATGCCTGAATTGTCTATATCTTAAGAAATGTGTAACTTCCATCCCCAGCCTTGTTTGAGGAAAATCCCCATAATGAAATTAAATATCCGCCAGAGTCCGGGGACAATTTAGAAAGCAGGGCACTTAGTTACCTGGAAGTTTAAATAGCCCATTTTTTAATCTCAATATAATATGTATGTAAAGCACTAAAATCTGCTTGATAGTAGATTTATATGAATGACAAAATAGTGAGCGATTATAATTAGTAATGAACAATCGTTACCATTAATAATCATAGTTATTACTAAAGTGGTTTTATTACTGCCTACCTCACATCTATGCCCAGTGTAAAAATACAATAATAACAGTAAAATTCTGTCTTGATAAATCTCATTATAGCATCAAGTAGATATCCTGCTGCTCAAATAATAGCTCCATATGCATAGGAACATATAATACACTATTTTCTCTAGTGATAGTCTAATCTGAAGGTGCTAGCTCTGTTCTCTATGATTCTAAATATTTTTTCCAAAATAATGATTAAAATATTATTTTGAGAACCCAGCACAGATAGCTATTTATACAAGCACATTTACTACAATAAATTCTTGTAATAGTCTTTTCCCACTAATGAAAGAAAAAAAAGAATGAAGGAAGGGAGGAAGGAAAGAAGAAGGAAGGAAAGAAAGAAAAAGGAAGAAAAGCAAACCTAAACATTTATTAATAGATTGCAAGTTGAATAAATGATGGCACGTTTGTAGTTCCAGATATGAGATGCCTATTGAAAATAATAATTTTAAAAAGGGTTTTAGGATTGTATGTTTCTATTGAAAAGGATGCATATCATATTGTTAAGTAAAAACATACTGCACAGTAAGTTGTATATGGTATACACATTTTTGTTGAAAGTGAAAAAAAAACAGAAGGGGGAAAATAGAAGGGAAAGGGGAGGAGAAAGAAGAAAGAGAAGGAGCAATCAGGAAAAAATGGAAAGAAAGTTGAAGGGAGGAATAGAGAGAGAGAGAAGAAAGAGACTGAAGTATAATCTACATGTTTACCTTAGCAAAGTAAGAAATGCACAGCATCAGGTCCCATTCCAGACCTCCTGAATCAAAAATTTGTAACAAAATGTAGCACAGAGCACCTAGCCTTTGAGAACCTGTGGCTTAGTATATTGCTGCAAATCTTCTTTACACTCTCATCTGGACAGCTGTGTTTCCTGCCCTTTCACTCTACCTATCATAGAAACTAACTTGCTTTGATCCATGAGTTCTGTAGTTTATCCTACAGTATCTTCAATATGTAAACTTGAACCTACTGCTTCTACTCTTCCACTTCCAATGTGGCAAATATTTTAGCTCTTTCCTGCCTATCCTTCTTCCCCTCCACCAAAGCAGCATCCCTGCAATCTTCATTGGGTTTAACTAGTATTGTTTTCTTATCTATGTAAATCTATGCCCAAAACACACATCTTCAGGTCCCTTGGACAAGCATAGGGAGGAAACAGGTTCCAGCAGGCTGACCTATGACCTTTGGCCACAGTCTCAGAAACTCTCTCTCTCTCTCTGAAACTCCAAGGCTAATGACCCCTGAAATCTAGCATATTCAGACTTGCACAAGGACCTAGAAATTTTGGGGAAAAAAAGGTATTTCTGAGTTGTTGATACTGTGATAGGACCTAGATGAACTAGTAACAGGCCTGAAAATGGCCATGGTTTTAGGTGCATCATACAAAGAGCAACATCGACAGACTCACTGTGAAACTGAGGACGAGTGACTTAAAAAGTAATCTCATGGGGCAATAAAGTGAAAATGTTCTCAGAGAACAAAAGGACTCCAATAACAAACAAAACATTTTAAAGGGACTTGAGAGTCAACCTGAAAACGCTTCCCACGGCCAAAAGAGGAGCAAACTGAACAGCACCATACAGTAACATTGGATTTTAACCCAAGCTAGAAAAGGTCCATGAGTTCATACTAACAAGGGAAGAGACAAATCTCCCTTCCAGAAGAGTTCCAAAGAGGATGTAAAAGGAAATTTTTAAAAATTCATGGTAGAGAGTGTGTGTATTTATGAGAGGAGAGAGAAAAATAGAAGCACACTCAGCAGGATCCTGCCGCACTGTGATTCTCTTTCTCCAGCTCTTTGGGATCCTGGGCACACTTACCTGTCATGTTCTCAGGCTGACTCAGGGAACTGAAGCCACAGTACTACAATCCAGTACTCTACTGACTGTACCACCAGGCTGGGTCAGGAGGTGAAGTCGAATCTCTCCCTTCCTCCTTGACAGTGAGCTACTATAGGTGACTTGTTTCCAAAGAGTGGAAGATAGAAAGGAGAAAAAATTCATAGGGAAGAAGTCTGGCAAACACTAACTTGCGTAGGTGATCAAGGTCACCATCAACAGTGATAATCCACTTCAATCGCATGTACTCTTGATTTGATGCAATGAAGGTGCCATTTCACCTCTGTGGTATTCCTCACCCAAATTCAGAGCCCCTCTCTATGAGAAAAAGATCAGAAAAATCCAAATTGAGGGATATTATACAAAACATCAGACAAGCACCGTTTAGAATTGTTAAGAGCTTCAGAAACAAGGGAAGTCTGGCCAGCTGCAGTGGTACAGCAGTTAATGCAATGCGTCATGATGCTGAGGCCACATGAGAATGTCTCGGTTTATGTCCTAAGGTCTCCTTATACATATTGGAGGCACACATGCAAGCACATGATCTTGTCTGGTAAAGGATGGGGGTGGATTGTGGCATGAAGATCCTGTTGGGGATTTCTCTCTCCCTCACTCAGGGAAGAATAAATAAATTATATACATATATACATATAATATATGTATATAATATATATATAATATATAATATATGTATATAATTTATTTATTCACACTGCCAAATACATGGTTCAAGTCCTGGACGGGGTGCCTTGAAAAACACACCAGGTGCATGTTTGTGCTCTGAACCGGGTGCCTTGAGAAACACACCAGGTGCATGCTTGTGCCTGCCTAAAATCCCAAGAGGAGAATGGAGGAGAGGGGATTGCAGTATGCCAAAACCTCTTGAGGGAGTGTTTTCTGACTCTTTCTTCCATTCTCTCTCTTTCTCTCTCTCTTATGAGCTCATGTACCCTATAGTAAGTTAAAAATAAGATGAAACATGCTAAGAATTTCAATGATTAGTCATGCAAAAAAATATTCCGTTTTTTAAAAAAGGTGGATGTTAGCATTAAACATTTAATCTTATTTTCTTGTTTGTGAAAATACAAAAAAATTAGACCCATAAAGATTAAAACCTTGGCCAAGTTCACACTTTTATAATTTTATAACTGTGAATATGCTTAAATTCTACCAAAGGTAGCTACTTTCCCAAAGTCCCTGCCATATAGAATAAACAAGATAAAACATGTTAAATGGTTATCAGATTTTTAGGATGTAATTTATCTATCATTATTAGCATTTTACATTGCAAAGAAAACTGATGTGCAAAATTACATAGATCAGAAACTGCTAATTCACTTGTTAAATGCCTTTATGTTTGTCTTTTAAAAGCATTCATCAATTTCCTTTAATAACAAACTTCTATGTTAAAACAGTAAATTATTTACCTGCTTTTCCAGACACAGTTACTTTTTACAAGTAATTTGTGTCTGAATATGGCTCTATTAACAAGCTGTTTCTACATTTTGATTTTCAACTATTAAAAAAATACATATTTGTTATTTAAAGTAAACAAGTTATTTGAAATGTTTTAAGACTATTTTAAGGCTTTGAGCAAATAGATATGCCTATTGAGGAAAGATCTTCATTATTAATGATTGATATTTCATTTTATGCATAATGAAAATTCATACACTAGTCCAAATTTCTACCTTTTCATAAAATGCCTATCTATGCTAAGTCTACATCCGCTATTAATATATGACTTAGAAAATAAGGCATGAAGGGAGAAATATTAATTGAGGCTTTTAATTGTGTATGTTGGTAAAAATCCATGAGCTGAAATTATCTGAGAAATCACAGATTTAAATAGATTTCTTTCAGAAACAAAAAATGAAATTCAATGCTCAAAGGGTCATTTTATATAAGACAATCAACTCATTTAGCTGACACCAATTTTTAAATCATCTCTTCCCCTCTGGTGATCGAAAAGTATTTTTTATCTGGTGATCGAAAAGTATCTTTTATCATTGCAGCCGTTAAGCAATTCCATTTACTTTGACAAAATGTGACCCAGGGCAGGTCTACCAGAACTATTGGGCAATTATTTGCTTGTTTTAGCCTTTTTTTCCCTTCCAAACTTGCCAGAGGGCACATACAGACACTGGTATGAGCCATGCATGGATTGTGCTTTTTTTGTAGGAAAGACAGGGAAACAAGAAAGAACCCTCCACTGGGGGATGGTCATTTTGTAATCCCTTCTCCATCTCATTCTCCTTTTGGGATTTGGGGATACACATGTATTCAAGTGCCATGTCTTAAGCCACCTAATTTGAGATTTGAACCACACAATCAGCTGTGTAGGATCCAGCCATCATAACCACTACACTATGGGTTAGCCATGCTTTTTAGTATTCTATCTCTCTCTGAGATTTCTCCTATAAAAAGCACAATCCATGCATGGCTCATACCAGAACAACTTATTCACAGTTCTTTCAAAGTGCATGTAATATTTTCTGAGGCTCTTTGAATTAGGTACCCCATAAGAGAAAAGACATCCTGCTACAATGTTCAGACAAGAGCAATGTAAACTCCACCTCAACATACCCTGACAGCAATGTACTTATAGAGAAGCCTACTCTGTTTTACTGGGTGATTTTTAAGAGAAAATTCCTCCTTACATTGAAACACAGTTGTTTTCATTGAAGCTTTTATCCTAGTGGTCTAGGTTTCTCAAGAGCCAGGCCAAGAAGACATGATTATTACATCAATTTGTAGGAGCAGAGATGTCTCAGAGTTACTAAGCTGGTAATAGGGAGATCTGGAGTTAATCCAAGCCCATCTGACAGCCGAGCTCTTAATCACAGACGCTACACCATTCTCGTTTGGCATTATGGAATCTTGGCTTTAAACAAGGGCAACTGCCCAAGGCAGTCAGTGGGAGCTGAGATCCAGTACTGTTGTAGTCGAGGATTATTTCTGCTCTAAGAAAGGGTTTTTTTTTTTTTTTCTGATTTAGCTTCTCCATTCAGGCATGAGCCTGTTCTAGCTCAAGAGAGAAATTATATCACGTGCACACAGCAACTCCACACAAGGGGGTGATGTCCCCATTAACTTGATCCATTGCTCATGATCTTAGCAATCAACTAGGTTGGTCTAACCCAATTAAAAGATGGGGGAAGGGATGAGTCATGGGACTCGGCCCTTAGATCCTGCAGCCACAGGCAGCCTGGTGTCCGGTAAGGCTGCTGGGCACTTGAACTGATATCTGGATGGGGTGTGGATGGGTGCAAGTTCATCTGAAAGTCCTAACACCCAAATCTGAAGTCCAAAGGTGAGGGGTGGAGGTGATAAGCCACAGGTCCCGGCCATTAGGTACTGCAGCCACAGGCAGCCTGGCGTCCAGCAAGGCTGTACTTTTGAGTCAGTATCCAGATCTTGGCTGATTTTCTGGATATGACACCCAAAGCACAAGCAACAGAAGCAAAAGTAGACAAGTGGGACTATATCAAACTAAAAAAAAAAAGTTTTTGTGCAACAACAACAACAAAACAGTTGAATGAAAGATAATCTATGGAAATTGGAGGAAAATATTTGCAAACCATATATCTGATAGGAATTAATATCTAACACTCATAAGAAATCCTTATAACTCAATATCAAAAGAAACAAATAATTAAAAGCAGACAAAGGATTTGAATAGACATTTTTTTCAATGAAGACATACAAATAGCCAATAAATGTTTGAAAATGTGCTCAACATCACTATGTAGCAGAGAAATACAAATAAAAAGTACAAGGAAATGTTTTCTTGTACCTTTTAAGATATCCATTATTTAAAAAAAAAGAAAATAACAAGTGATGGTGAAGATGCAGAGAAATTGCAACTCTGATATACACTCTTGGTATGAATGAAAATTAGTACAGTCATGATGGAAAATAGTATGGAGGTTTCTCACAAATATAAAAATAGAGCTACCATATGATCCAACAATTCTGCTTCTGGTTATTTATAAAAATAAACAAACAAAACTGTATGCATAATGGAATGCTATTCAGCTTTTAAAAAGAAGGAAATTCTTTTGTAGGCTATGACATGAATGAACCTGGAGGACGTTATGCTAAGTGAAATAAGCCTGTCCCAGAAGGACAAATACAACATAATTGACTTATATGAAATAGTTAAAGCAGACAAATTCTTAGGAGCAGAAAGTAGAATGATGATTTCCAGGGTCTTTGAATAGGGACAGTGGGATTTTCAGTTAAACAGGTATATTTCTATGCAATAGATTATTGGATAGTCTTTAGAAATCGTGTTGTACACAACCAGTAGTAGCTCTGCAAGTAAGAAAATAAAGGAAGAGAGAGTCTCACATAGCCAGATCAGTGAGACATGGATTGAAACCATCTGTGAGCCACTAAGGGAGAAGAAAGTCTGCAGAGGAACCAGGTAATAGTGTTTTGAACATTCCTCCCACTTGGTTTAGCCCCACAGTTCTTTAAGTTATACTCTTGACTGATGAAATAAAAAAGAATAGAACCAAATGGTGGCTGTTTCTTTGGTTCAGACTCCTAGAATGGTTGACAAGACAGTTTTTGGAGAAATCTCATCTCACTGTATTATGTTTTTCACTTTTTTAATATGTATATTTATTAGAGCATTTGAGTATTGGCACCTTTTACTAAAAGGGTCAAATTGGAAAAAAAATAAGAAAAAGACATCATGCTGTAACTGTAGAACACTAAGAAAACACAGGGGAAACACTTCAAACACTGTTCTTGGCAATGATTTCCTGGATATGACACCAGTGGCATAGACAAAAGCAAAAATAGGCAAGTGGGACTGCATCAAACTAAAAACTTCCACACAACAAAGGAAATAATTGATAGAGTTTTGGTCATGGAAGATGAAAAAGTTCTAGAAAGAACTGTCCTTTACATTTAAACATTTGTTGAAGGGACATCTTATACTCATAGTTAACAGTACTGTCCTTTACATTTAAACATTTGTTGAAGGTAGACCTCATATTAAGGTTTTTATTTCCAATTGCAATAAAGAGAAACTTATACTGTAGAAGAATATTAGTTGATGAAAAAAATGTTTATGTTTGCTAATTTTGAATAATGAATTTAGGGGCCAGCAGTAAACATAATGGCTATGTCGCTGGACTCCCACGTAGTCCACCGCGGTTCGAGTCCCGGATCTGGGGTCTTAAAACTCACACCGGGCGCGTGTGCGTGCGTGCCCAAGATCCTGAGAGGAGAATGGAGGAGAGGAGATTGCGACATGGCCATCCCCCCTGGGGGGTGATTTCTCGCTTTCTGTCTCTCTGTCTCTCTCTGTCTGTCTGGCGAGTGCACGCGCCCTATGGCAAAAACCTCTCCAAAAAAAAAAATAAATAAATAAATAATGAATTTATATACAATATATGGAAGGCTTATTAAATACATGCATTTTTAAAAATCTAGAAAATAAACCGTAAGTATAAAATAACAAAATGATACCAGTGCTTTTCTTTGGGATATGAGTACTATTTATTATCTTTTTTTGAATTTTACACTTTCCAAAATTAGACAGTCTGGTTTTTACTTTTTGGTTTGTATTTCAGTCTCTCTACTTTAGAAATGAAGATACATTAATCCAAAATAAGAAATATGTTTTCTGGATCTATTTCTAAGTTTTCACAGACAAGGAAAATTTAAGAAACCCAATGATGTGGGATTTTATTTACTCATTTCATCTCTCAAATATTTACTGAACATTTGCTGTGCCATGCTTCTCACCTTGCTGTTGAGATGCTTCCTGAGAGGTTTATCATCACTCACTAAAGTGATTTAATCAACCCTGAACATAACTTTCTGATATTAAGAATGGGAATAATAATAATGTACTCAACCTACTCAATCAGAAATTTTTGTTTTATGTTAGTTTAATGTTTATTCTTCAGCTTAATGTTTAATGTTAACAAATACAATGGCAATATATTAACCATAAAACATCATTTGCTGAGACAATTGCCATTGATTATATTCTTCAGCTCTTCCAATGGGTGATACAGAAAATGCTTTTATCAAAACCATATCTAGCCTGTGAGTTTTGAGCACCTGCCATCCTAGCTAATTGGGAGGCAGGGTAGGAAGATCATGAAGTGGTAAGACCCGGTCAAAAATATCTCTTTTCCCTTCCCACCACCCCCATAAAAGGAAACACAAAACAAAACAACTTCAAAAAGCAAAAAACACCAAACCGTGCTCAGTCTTTCTAGGATCTCTCCAATCTTCAGCAGAATCCCAGCTGCTTTCTATCTTCTTTGCACAGTTAGTCCCAGCTCAACAACCACAGACTAACAGCACTCTAAATGTCTTCACACAGGGTAGACCAGCAGATTCTATGACTTGTATCAAATCTGTTTCTGTTTATTTTCTGAGATTGTGAACTTCTTCCCTTTTCTTTTTTTAAAAGTTAATTTGTCTCCTCAGTGTCTTTAACGTGCTTAAGCTTCTTCACTCCACCTCATTTTCTGCTCATTCCCACCTGACCACCACACTGACCTATGCAGGTGACCTGGATACACCTCAATAACTCCATCAAACATGGATTACACTGGCACCAATAGCTTCAGATACACAGACACAGATCAACAGAGTTTGAGATTTTGAGTACATTCGTAACAACAATAGTTACCAAAAAGGAAAATGTCTTCCACTTTTAAATGACAGTGGGGTTTGAGGTGGGTGATAGCAGAAAGTAGCATGTGCAGAAAGTAAACTTATTTCAATGAACATTATTTTGCTTATCTTCCCTGCTTCAAATGATTCTCATTATTCTTTTGTGTGTACATTTTTGCATCCAAACAAATCTCAGTACCATGGGGTTATGTAGTTTGTGAACACTCCATGTGTTAGATACTGTTCTTCCTCACTCTCTCCTTTTCTCCAGCTAATACTGGATTTTATTGAGGACAAATAAGAATTACTGCTTTTATTTATCAGTCTGTGCATTTGCATCTCACTTTCTTCAAAGAGGAGTTGACTGGGCTAGCAGTGGTCTGGTGGTTAAGGACTCCCACATGGCCAACTATGGTTTGAGTCCTGGACCTGGCAGATTGCTTTCTCCCTCTCTTTTTCTCATCTGTCTCTCGCGAGTGTGGGTGCCCTATACGAAATGAAAATAATAGTAATAATAATAAATAAAATTAAATAAATAAATACTTTAAAAAGAATTGGTAAATGATTTTTATTAAAAACAGACAAGCAAACCAAAAACAACTCAGGCAAGCCAAGTGGTATGGTGTTTAGAGCAGCTGGATCCCACATGACTGAGTGTATGGTTCAAGTCCTAGGCCCAGTGGCTTAGAAACTATGCTAGGCACATGTGTGTACATGCCCAGAATCCCCAGAGGAGAATGGACGAGAGGAGACTGCTCTGTAGCCATCCTTCCTAGGGGGTGCTTTCTCACTTTCCGTCTGTCTTTTTCTCTCTGTCCCTCTCTCTGCAAGTGCATGAGCCCTATAGCAAAACAAAAACACAAACAAAAAAACTTCATTTATATTTTATACTTAGAGTAGTTAAAATAATGATAAAAGAACAGAAATCACACAGAGAGAAGAGGAAGACAGTGCTAAGGAAAGAATGTTACTATAAATGCGCACAAAATTTTCTGAACTTCTTGTCCAAACAGAAGAGAGAAATAAAGTGAGGCTCTGTATGATTTGGTCTGATAAAAGAAACCATACTGGGAATGTTAGAAGAGACTACTTTTCCCCCCGGAGCTTATATTCTATCAAGCAATCATGTTGGCTCTTACCTTTTAGGACAAAAAAAAAAAAAAAAAAAAAAAAAGAAAAAAAAAGAAAGAAGGAAAAGAAAAAGAAAAAGTAACATAAACAATGTCCTGAATTCTATTTTCCTATACCTTGTAAATGATATGTATTATTTTGTTGTAAGATTCCAAGAATAACTTCATGAGCAAAATAAGAAGAGTGGAAAAAAACATACTGTTTGAAAAATGGGGCTATCAGGACCAGCAGCTGGCGTAATGGCTATGTCGCTGGACTACCATGTAGTCAACCACGGTTTGCCTCCCGAACTGGGTGGCTTAAAGCTCATGCCGGCTGCGTGTGCGTACGTGCCCAAGATCCTGAGAGGAAAATGGAGAAGGGATTGCGGCGTGGCCATCTCCTCTGGGGGATGATTTCTCGCTTTCTGTGTCTCTGTTTCTCTTTGTCTGTCTGGAGAGCGCATGTGACCTATAGCGAAAACACCTCAAAAAAAGGGGGGGGCTATCCATGAATTTTTACCTCTTTTTACTTTTCTGTATTTTTCAAATTGTGTACAATGAATATGAGTTACTTATAGAAAAAAAAGATCACCTTTATTTAAAAATAAGAAATAAATGCTCTTTATGAAGTGTTTTTTTATACTAACCTCTGATGGAAGCTGGACACATAGTCATGGATTTCAGTTTAGGGGAAGTATTTCTAGGAGGGCTAAATTATGACAAACTGCTCTGCTTGGCATAAGTACCTAACAAGGTTGTTCAACTTGTTCCTTAGATTGTCTCTCAGATACTGTTTATCTCAACTGTGTGTTACTTAAAATTTTATTTATTCTATTTAAGATAGAGAGTGTATAAATATGTGTGTAAGTAACAGAGAGAGAAAAGAAGGATCCTCAAAGGGTCTGGTCACATATGATCCGTTTCTCCCAGCCCTTCAGCTCCTCACTCCTTGTGCCCCTATGTACATGTGTATATGTGCCCTATGTGTTTCAGATCAACCAGACTGACCTGGGCATCTGAACCTGCAGTCAGCCATGTGGCTTCCAGCACTGTAGGTCAGCATGCTATTAACTGCACCACTAAGACTGGGCCTTAACTGTTATTTATTTTATTTATTTTTTTAGAGAGATTTTTGCTATAGGGCATATGCACTCACCAGAGAGAAGAGAGACAGAGAGAGACAGAGATACAGAAAGTAAGAAGTCGCCCCCCACCCCAGGGAGAATGACTGCACCGTATTTCCTCCTCCTCCATTCTCTTCTTGGGATTTTGGGCACTCACACACCTGTGCCCAGCATGAGTTTTAAGCTGTTAAGTCCAGTACTCAAACCATGGTCGACTACATGGGAGTCCAGAGACAACCATTACGACATCTGCTGGCCCTTTGTGCTTTTGGCAGGAGTTAAGCAGCAGTCAGTCTGAGGTTTAACTCTTAAGTTATTACCAAAGAGCTGGGATTCTTTTATTAAACAGATCATCATACTAGACCTTCAGACAGCCAAGAAGTAGTGCTAACACGATGCTGTGACATCTAACAGCTGCTGATCTATGTGATCTTCCAGCCTGGGTCTGCTCCCTTCCCATCAAACAGTACCGGCATGGAAGAAAGCTTGCTTTAGTCACTTTTTTTTTTTTTTTTTTTTTTAAAATCAAAAGAAAGCTTTAAGTTAGGTTGAAAGCCTGGATGAGTAGTTGACCCTTAGCTGAGTAATTCTGCAAGAAACTTAACAAAAACTTTTTTTGCTCTGAACACCTTAGAAGACAACACATATTTTCAATCAAGCATTTAGTTACTTTTTAACAGTTCTGGCAAAAATGCCTGTGTCTCAGAAAAAAAGAAGCTATTGGCTATCTGTAAATTTCAATTATCCTGCTCCATTGAGAATCACTGATGATTGCCCACACTATCGTATATATTTATAGGGAAAACCTCTAACTGTGCACTGATAGAACATTACTTTGACATTTAATATATACTTGTAAAAAACACTCTTCATGGGGACCAGCAGTAAGCATAATGGCTATGTCGCCGGACTCCCATGTAGTTGACCGCGGTTTGAGTCCTGGACCCAGTGGCTTATACTCACGACGGGCGCGTGTCCATGTGTGCCCAAGATCTCGAGAAGAAAACGGAGAAAAAGGGATTGCAGCATGGCCATCCCCCCCTGGGGGGGTGATTTCTCGCTTTCTGTCTCTCTGTCTTTCTAGCGAGCGCATGTGCCCTGTAGCAAAAACCTCTCCAAAACAAAACAAAACAAAACAAAACAAAACAAAAAACCAAACAAACAAAAAAACCACTTTTCATTCAACAACTTGGATGAATTTCAAGGGAATTATGCTGAATCAAAAGCCAATCTCAAAATATTACATATCACATGATTCTATTTATGTAATCTCTAAATGACAATATAATTTGTCATGGAGAGCAAATTTGTGGTTGCTAGAGGTTAAGAGCAACAGGAGGGGGGATCTTTATGGCAGTAAAAGTAGTTCTGTATCCTGATCATGGTGGTAGTTACAAGAACTTATGCCTATGATAGAATTGCAGAAAACGATACACACACACACAAACACACACAACTGAAAATAAAACACAATCTTGGTGATAGCTGAATAAGGTCAATGGATTGTACCAATGTCAATACACTGTGCCATAGTTACATTATGTAGGACTTTCTTATTGGGAAAAACAGTGAAAGAGACACAAAACCTCTGTATTATTTTGCAGCTTCCTGTGAATCCATAATAACTTCCAAACTTAATGTTAAAAAAGATAAAATCTCTACCAGAAGCCCGGAAAAGCTCAGCGAAGTTTATATTTTTCATTGTCTTTCATAGAGAATTTTTGAGGTTCTAAAATTATTAACCTCTAGGTACACATGTTGTTTGGAGGCACACAGATTCCCACAACTCAGGTTGGGCATTGGAGATGTTTTATATGTGGAGGTAACACCCAGGACATGACCCACTATACCTTTTAGCCAACCTTTCTATCTTTAGTCTCTTTTAACTCCTGCCCATTTTATTCAAACTTGCTAAATAGCTTTCCTTTTCTGAGCTGCATGTAGCTCGTTTTTTTTAGAGAGAGAGATTTTTGCTATAGGGTACATATTCTTGATAGAGAGAGAGAAACAGAGAGACAGAAATCACCCCCCAGGGAGGATGGCCACATTGCAATTCATCCTCCTTCATTCTCCTCTTGGGATTTTGGGAACACATGCTCTTGCACCTGGTGTGAGTTTTAAGACTCTGGATCCAGGACTCAAACTGTGGTCAATCACATGGGGGTCTAGCTACGTAACCATTATGTCATCTGCAGGTCTCTGAATGCAGCTCTTCTAAAGTTTCAATTTATTCACAGGTAAAAGGATTTGTCTGAGAGAGATGTAGATTTCTTTTTTAATAGCAAATTAACCAGCTTTACTGTAGTTTCTGTAATTATATCTATTTAATGAGGCCCCATGTGCTTTTTGAGGTCAATTGTCTTGTCTATTTTGCTCCCTGCTGTATCCTCTACATGACTGGCACATAGGATTGTCATTAATAATTGTTAAGATAATGTGTGGATAGATTACCTTATTTATATAATTGGCATTTGAATGTTCATGAAATTGAATTGTTAAGTATGATAAGGACAAATTGCAATAATATGTGAATCTTCAGAATTTTTAATTCTGTCTTCTATTCTTCCTATCTCACCAATTACTAAAGAGAATTCTGTCTTTAGCTGTTCAATTTCTCCAGTAGGAGAGTTTGGATTTTGCTAGGTGGGCTATATGGTTTTTTGTGGGAACAAAGAGAAAAAGAGACAGAGATGATTACCTGTGACAGGATCTTACCACACCACAGTCCACTCCTCAGCCTTCCAAGCAGCTAGGATCACAGGCGGACATACTCAGCATATTCAGGTTGACCTGGAACTTAACCTGAGCCTCCCATGTGGCTCCAGTGTTATACAGTTGTGCCCTACTACCCATGCCATGTGGCTGGGTCAGATTTTTCAAGTCTGTATGTTTGTGGGGGGTTTTTTCTTATTCCCCAAGATGTAAAAATTTTGTAAATGAAAAACTTAATTTTTTTTTTTTGGTATGGCTAGAGGAATAGTAAATTTTTCACAATTTCTAACTCAGTTTTTTGGCTTCTTCTAACTTTGGGGAAGATTCTGTTCTTTATTCATTGAGTAAAGAGATGTATTTGGGCTCTATGTATTCTGTTGTGAAAACAATGGTCAGACACACATTCAGCCTCATTCTCTAGCCTATGTAGCTAGTATGTTTCTCATTGTTTCATCTCTTCTTCTTTTTTTTTTTGCATTTTTTTGAGAGCAGCTAGTTTGTTTTCTGAAAGATTGAAAGAATTTTATGCTATTGTTCTAGTCTTTACTATATCCATAGCACGTATATATTGTGTTACTGTATTTTTAGTCTTGAAACCTAAAGATAAACTCTACTTTTGGACTAAAAGCATTTTTCATCAAAAGCCTCTAAAATTAAGATGTCATCTAAAATTTCATTTTAATCAGTTCAATTTCTCTCTCATTCTTTTATCTTTTGTAGCATCATATTTTCTTGTATTTTGAATGAAATTAGAGCTTTCTAAAATATCTCTTTTCTGCAGTAATATATGTACAAACATATATGTGTACATATGTATGTATATAACTGATTAAAAGTATTCCGAAAAATAATCAATTTTGAAGAAAAGGAAGTAAAATTACAGAGAGAAAAAGAAGAGGAATATCATTTATTTTAAAGATTTTTTTTTTTTGCCATAGAATGCATGAGCTTGCCAGAGAGAGTGACAGAGACAGAGATAGACAGAGGCTATGTGAAAAATCACCCCCTGGGTATACCCACACTGCAATCCCTTTTCCTCCATTCTCCTCTCTAGCTATCTGGATCTTGGGCATGCATTCACATGTGCCAGCATGATTTTCAAGCTGCTGGGTCTGAGACTCAAACCATAGTTGTCTGTGTGGCAATCCAGTGCCTTAACCATCATACCACCTGCTGACCCCAAGGAAAGTCATTATTAATCTCCATAAACTTCATTGTTTGAATCTTTTAAAGTAATACTGTGTCTCTATATTTATTGAATTATTGAATAATTTAAAATAGTAAATAAAAATAAAATAGTAAAGGTTATAAAAAAGTAAGCATATTGCTAGCTGAGGCAAAAGTTAGATTCGCCCTGCTACTTTTCAGTCTTCCTTAATATAATTTTAGATTTTATAAGATTATTCTTACATATATTTTAATATTTTCTATCTTTGATTCAACTGAACTAATAAGAACTGGTTCTTTGAACATTGTTCTTGCTCATAAGCTCTGAAATTTACCTAATCTCTTGGTTAGTTGAAACATGTCAATTGCTTATTTTCCCAAAATGAAAATACATGTGCTATTTTTCCTGAGTCTTTGTATGTTAAAGAAATTCTTCCTACTCGGGACCAGCAGTTAGTGTAATGGCTATGTCACTGGACTCTCGTGTAGTTGACTGTGGTTCGAGTCCTGGACCTGGTGGCTTAAACTCACGCTTGTGCATGAGTGCCCAAGATCCTGAGAGGACAATAGAGAAGAAGGGATTGCGGCATGGCCATCCCCCCAGGGGGTGATTTATCACTTTCTGTCTCTCCTCTCTGTTTCTCTCTTTCTGGTGAGTATATGCGCCCCATAGGGGAAAAAAAAAACTCTTCAAAGAAAAAGTTCTTTCTACTAAACTTATCCATAAAAGGCCATTGGTTCGTCCATGTAATGCTTGACTCACAGTTTTTCTTTTTTTACCTTAAAATTCTATGTATGTTGCTTTATTAAATTCTTTCATTTAGTGTCATCAGTAGAGAACCCCATCATCAAGCTTGTTTTAATTTTTTTGTTAAAAAATACAAAAGATTATTTTCCTCTATCTTTTACCTTAGTTCCAAATCTTAACCAGAATCAGTCTAGATGGGGATACTCTGTATATATGTATGTAGCAAGATAGGCCTTTACAAGCTACAAACCCATGTCTTCAGAAGAATTCATACTTCTGTTTTTGATTAATGCATTTTTGATCTAGTTTTTCCTTCAGAAGTAATAATACATATTGAATTTCTGTTAATTATTTTTAGAAAAGAATTGTTTATTTAATTTTGTTTATTATTATTATTATTTTTACTACATTTCCTATAGGGCACAATATCCTGTAGCATTGGAAATTGTACCCTTGAAGATGTAAAAAGTGAAGTCTCAGAGAGGGAGTAGGCACTTAGACTTTCTAGAGCACTATGGAGGCCAACAGCTCTAAAATAGGGAATACGATTAGAGCTCCTAAACTTCTCTAACCACCTTACTGCGTGGCTTCGATTGTTCCAGACATCTTGGACCTTGACAGTTGATTTTTTTCTCAAATAAGTTAACATGCACTATGGTTAGAGAGACTTCTTTCAAAGTATGATCAAATTATTTATTTCTGAAGTTTCTAGTGCTGTTTAAACATTAGAAGGTTGTATCTTTTCCTATTTGTATAGATATATCTGAGAAGTAGTAAACCAGGAGTAGCTAGTTAGTTGTACTCACACTCAACCTCTCCTAAAATTAGATCATATTTGAAATTTTCTTATGCCAAGAACTGGGTAAATTCTTCATCCTTCCAAAACATTATTGATTCATTTATTAGACTTTAGATGCATGAAAGTAAGTTGTCAAAATCAGCCAGAGAACTGAGTGGATTATTCTAGTGAATCAAATAAGTAAAGGTCAGCAACTAGGATATTTTTTACTTGACTACTGTGGTCCAAAAAGGAACAAACTTTGATACTTGCAACCATATAGACAAATCTCGAAAGCGAGTTGAAGAGATCACTTATTTTAATACTTTTTCAAGATGATCTAAGTATATCCAGATAAAGTTACATTTTGAAGGAGTAATTTATATACCATGAAGTTCAATAGTTTGATTGTATAGTTCTATAAATTTTGGTGCAGTTCTTCAACCAACAGGATATTAAGGTATAGATATTTGCTATACTCCAAAATGTTTCTCGAGCCCCCATTATATTTAATCTCCTCCCCCACTCCTAGCTCTTGGTCACTACGGATGTAACTGTTTTTGTTCCCTGTGGTTTTGGTATTTGAGAAAATTATATGTATGGAATCAGATATCAAGTTTAGGTCTTACAAAATCTGTCTTCTTTCACTTGCCATAATGCTCTTGAAATTCGTCTATGTTGTTGCATGTATCAAAGTTTGTTCCTTTTTGGACCAGCAGATGGTGGAATGGTCACATTGCTGGACTCCCATGTAGTTCAACATGGTTTGAGTCCCAGATCTGGAAGCTTAAAACTCATGCCAGGCGTCTGAGTCCAAGATCCTAAGATTGTGGTAAATTGTGGTATGGCCATTGCCCTTAGGGCAGTGATTTCTCACTTTCTGTCTTTCCAGTGAGCACATGTACGCTATAGTAAAAAATCTTTCTATAAAAAAAAAAAAGGGGGAACCAGCAGTTGGCGTAATGGCTATGTCGCTGGATTCCCACGTAGTCAACCATGGTTTGCATCCCGGACCCGGTGGCTTAGAACGCATGCCAGGCGCATGTGCGTGCGTGCCCAAGATCCCGAGAGGAGAATGGAGAAGGGATTGTGGTGTGACCATCCCCCCTGGGGGGTGATTTCTCGCTTTCTGTCTCTATGTCTCTCTCTGTCTCTGTCTGTCTGGTGAGCGCACGCGCCCTATAGCAAAAACCTCTCAAAAAAAAAAAAAAAGAAAAAAGAAAAGTTTGTTCCTTGTTATTACTAACTGTGTTTCATTATGTGGATGGGCTGAAATGTATCCTTTCACTTGATGTTCATTTGGGTCACTTTCCAATTTGGGCTTTTATCAATAAAACTGCTAAAATATTATCACACAGGTATTTCTATGAATATATGTTTCATTGATCTTGGGTAAATATTGTGACGTGGGATGGCTGGGATATATGATTAACTTTACAAAAAGGACAGAAGAATTCTTCATTGGAAAAGTGCTTGCTCATCAATGTTTATTGCCGCACTATTCACAATTGCTGAGTCATGGAACCAACCCAAATGCCCCCGTATAGAGGAATGGATTGAAAAACTGTGGCACATATACTCTATGGAATATTACTTAGCCATAAAAACCAACAAAACCCTGGCTTTTGACAGAAAGTGGAAAAATATGGAAGATTTACTGCTGAGTGAGGCAAGCCAGGCTATGAAGGAGAGACATTGTATGTCCCCACTTAACATATACCAAATGTCTGCACTCTATGACTAAAACTGATTGACTAATGGTTCTACAAACACAAGAGATGGGTGTGACTGTCAGATGAGGTGTATATGGAGGAGTGAGGCCTAACGAAGGACATTTGGAGAAGGGATACAGAGGTAGAACACTGATGGGATGGGGAAGTGTGGTGTTATCGGTTGAAGATATTTTGATCAACGAGACTGGGGTGAAATGTTCACATATTGAAATGCTCACATTGTAAGCTAAACAATGCGATTGAATGTATATGCAAAAAAAAAAGAAATAAATTAAATAAAAAATAAAATAAAGAAGATTTAGTGGTAAATTAAATAAGCCAAACAATACAAAAAAAGAAACCACCAAAATGGTTTCTTACATGTCTGTACCATTTTGCATAATGGCTAGTGATGGAAGAGGTTGCTTTTCTACATTTTTATCAACACTTGGTATTGGTGGGTTTCTTATTTGTTTGGTTTTTGTTTTATAGCCACTCTAATAAATACATAGTTATATTCTGTTGTGTTTTTAAATTGTATTTTTGTAACAATTAATAGGGCTGATTATCTTATTTGCCATCCATACACCTTTTTTGGGGAAGTGTCTATTTAAATCTATTTAAATCTTTAACCCACTTTTAAATTGGGTTCTTTGCTTTATTGTTACATTGTAAAGGTTCTTTATAGTAATATTCTGAACACAAACCTTAATCATATATTGTCTGCAAAGATTTTTCCCAGTGTGTGATTTACATTTTTAATTTTTATAACAGTATGTCTCAAAGAGCAGATTTTTTTTTTTGAGAGGTGTTTGCTATAGGGCGTGTGCGCTCGCCAGACAGACAGAGAGAGACAGAGAGATAGAAAGCGAGAAATCACCCCCCAGGGTGGATGGCCACGCCGCAATCCCTTCTCCATTCTCCTCTCGGGATCTTGGGCATGCATGCACACGTGCCTGGCGTGAGTTTAAGCCACCGGGTCCGGGACTCCAACCACGGTCGACTACATGGGAGTCCAGAGACATAGCCATTACGCTAACTACTGCTCCCAAGAGCAGATTTTTTTTTTTTATTTTGGTAAGGTCTAACTGTTCAGTTGCTCCTGTTGAGGATTTTTCTTTGTATGCTGAGATATTTTTGCCTAGGTCAAAAAGACTTCCTCCTATTGTGTCCTTCTAAAAATATATAGTCCTAGGTTTTACATGTGTCCAATCCTTCTCATTTTTGTATAGTGGAAGGTGCATACATTTCAGATTCAATTGTTTGTATGCGGATGAATAATTGTTCTGGTACTATTTGTTGAAAGGTTATTCTTTCTTAATTGAATGGCACCATTGTCAAAAATCAATTGAACACATGTATATATCTATTTCTGAAATCTCTATTTAGATCCATTAGTCTGTGTATCTCTGTCACAAATAACATACTGCCTTGATTTATATAGGTTTTTGTTTTTTATAGATAACAAGAGTCTTTTTTTTTTTTCAAAATTGTTTTGGTTATTCTAAGTCCTTTGTTCTTCCATATAAGTTTAGAAAACATCAATTACCACACACATACACACACCAAAAAAAACTTAAGTATTTGATTGAAATTGTGTGAGCTGTGAAATAATATTTTAAAGAGCTCGTTCATTCCAAATAGGTTTGGGAAGTAGCTTAGGAGACTGGTCCCAGGCACACTGAAGGTGACTATTGGAATGTGAATTCTGGATGCATTTCCCTTTGGTGCTAGACCTCTGAGTTAACACTACACTACATCAAGACACTATTAACACTTAATAGACTTCTTCTTTATGGACATCCTTATTGTCCTAGTACGTCCTTTCCTTACTCTTAAACAACAGTTACAACAATGTGCAGACCCACGGACTCCCATGCAGACTGTGGGGTTAGCCTGCTCCTTTGTCAGCCAATCACTGTTGTTCAAGCCTTCATGTTACTTCCTACTCCCACTTGTGAGCTTGGCTTTTGAAGTCATCCTCAAGTCTGTAAGATGCCAGCACACGTTATTCAACACACTTTTTAATGCTGTGTGTGCAGGAAAATTGTCCTCACTTGAACCTGAATAAATTCTTGTTTTATTTGATGTGTCTCAGTCTTTTTTTCATAGTTTGACAGAATCTATACATATATTCGGGGAGCAATGTTATGTTAACATTGAACACCTGAACACAACACATCTACCTTTATGTAGGTCTTCTTTGATTTTTTTCATCAAAGTTTCTTAGCTTTCAGCATACAAATCTTGCACATATTTGTCAGACTTATCCCTAAATTTTTGATGCTGTGTTAGATAGTAATGCTTTGAAAATTTCAGTCACCAGTAGCTCACTGTTCATATACAGAGGTACAATAGACTTTGAACTATTAAGTTACTATTTTTAATCTTACAGGTTACCCCATACTTTCTTAGAATCTCTAAAATACGTTGCTATCTTTCTAAATGTTCTGTCTAGGTAAACCTGAGTTAAATATGAATTAGTAATTCAGTCAACTGATTAGATTATTTCTAGGCTCTTGGATACCCTTAATTTTGTACTGAATAGGCTGGTTGTTTTGTCATTATCATTTCACAAGTCATGATTGTGTGTATGTGTCTCTTAAAGATACATTAAGGCAGCTTTAACAATTCTTTGGAAACTCAGCTGCAAATTAATTATCAAACTAGATGTTTCACTTGACTTAGGAGAAGTTGTTAGTGACAACAAGCTCAGGGAGGTAAATTTACTTTACAAGGTTTGTGCTTGAGTCTCCCCTCTTGCACTGTCAGCAAAGGGCCTAATGAAGTACTTACTTCGTGTACAGTAAAGGCAATGATTATTAGCTTTACTTATCAACTGCATCTTGTCTTTTATTTTTTTCCTATTAAAATATAATGAATGAATATTTATGAAGAATGCTTTATAAGTCACAGGCAATTGAAATAAGGTGCTAATGTTTTAAATTTTATAAATTAATTTGTCATAAAATGTAATGCTTACAAATAAAGAAATATAACAGAAAAACAAGTCAAAATATGTTAGGTGAGACTGAATGTTGTGGAGAAGAAAGCAAGTTAAGGGGAATAGTTTTGCTGGGAATCAGAAGATAGAAGTTGTTATAAAATAGAAGTTATCAAACAGTTTGGTTTCAGGACCCATTTATGTCCTTGGGAATTATAAATGATCTCAAAGAGCTTTTGTTTATGGGTGTTACTATTGACATTTTCCATAAAAATGTTTAAAATACATATGAATTCATTTTCAAATAAACAAATAACAAACTCATTAAATTCTATATAACTTTTTAAAAATTATTTTATTTAACTTTATTTATTCATTCATTTATGTATTTCAATTTGACCAGAGAGAGAGAGAGAGAGCAAGCTGCCAGGTCCAGGACTCGAACCATTGTAAGCCATATGGGAGTCCAGCACCCTTAACCACCAAGCCACTTGCCAGCCCCTCTATATAACTTTTTTAAGAGAGAAATTTTTGCTATAAGGTGAGCATGCTCTCCAAGAGACAGAGAGAGACAGAAAGACAGAAAGTGAGAAACCACTTTCCTGGGGGGAACAGCCACTCTACAACTCCTTCTCTAGTCACATCTCAAGATTTTGGGTACTCATGCACACGTGCATGAGTGCGAGCTTCAAGCTTCCAGGTCTGGGGCTCGAACCACAGTAGATTAGGTGGGAGTCCAGTGGCATAACCATTATGGCATTTGCTAGTCCCTCTATATAACATTTTAAAAGAAAAAAATTACATTATAAAAAATATTAGTGATGGCCAGCTCTTGTAGTACAACAGTAATTAGATGCTTCACAATGCTGAGGATGTATGGGAAGGTATTGGGTTTGCTTCCAGAAGTGTCCCTGTGCACACTTGGTCATGAAGGCATGTGCCCATAATCCTGCCTGTCTAAGGCTAGGAGGAGGACTGTGGCATGAAGACCTTGTTGAGGGTACATCTCTCTCTCTCTCTTTTGCTCTCTCTCTCTCTTTCGCTCTCTCTCTCTCTCCTGGAATAAATAAACACAAAAATATTAACTAGTAAAAAGAGTAGCATCACCTTTCATTTTTGTAAATCTCTTTGCCGTCTGGCTTCTCATATTTGATTCTGTATTCAATCTGTTGTGATATGTTGGTTTAGTTGAAGTACATGAAGAAAATCTAAACCCAAATAGATATGTAGTTAAAAATTGAGAAGAATATTTTAGTAGTTTTTTTCAGCTAATTGTGGATATTCTTTCTTGATGATAATAACAATAAAACAATACTATTTTCTTAAAGTTTAGCTGCATATCATATCAACAAATGCTGCAAGTCTATTGCATTAAAATCAATCTTGTTCTTAGAATGGATTCTGACCTATGCATGATTTTGTAGCATCATACATTTGGTCTTTACACATTTACTTATACAGTATCAAAATATCATATTCCTTAATATCACCACTTACCTCAGTGGAAAAGTGTTCAAGTATTTGTAAACCATCAAGTTCACCAGGGTGAGCACAAGTTTTCTAAAATTTTAATTTTACCTAAAAATTCAAAGTGTATTATTGGTCACATATTTTGTCAGTTGTTTTCCTTGAAATAACATGCTCTCTTTGTATATTTCAAAGAAAGTAGGGTAAATGTTCTGTGTCCATTCAAGAGTTGAATTTCACCTTACTGCTCCCTCAGTTTTCTGAAAGATTGAATTGTCAGTAAGACAAGCCAAGAATTTATCAGATTCTTTGCTTACAGAAAAATGAGATACCCAGTAAATGTCTAGAGTTGTAATTCCTCACTACTCCTGGATTATATTTCTCTGTTGAGTTTGTGAGACTAGGTCTGTCCATCATCTATAACATCGATTCTAAAGTTAGACCGTTCTACTTCCCTATCTATCCTCAACCAATGACTCCCCACACTATTAGCTTGAGGCTGGCAAATTTCTCCTAAAAGTTGTATATTTTCTTGTTTTACAGTTGTCATCCTCTGCATCTAACATTAGATTAGACTTCAGAGTGGGGTACATTTTATGTTGCTTTATCTTAGCTGTGCATTTGTAGTGGGAGCTTTTTGGTTAAAGTAAAATAACCTTAGTTATTTACCAGAATTGAATTTCAAATTTCTGTTTCCATCTATACTTGAGATACTTGGAAACTTAAGAATCCATCCTAGTCCTTTTCTCTTTTATGTTTTTATTTTTTTTTAATTTATGTAAACCTTCATTTCTGGTGTTCCTCTTCCTAGTTGCCTTATGTAGGTAATAAAAACTTGAAAAGAAGGCACAGGCTGATGTTGGAATCAATGGCATAAAACATCTCTATGTCTTATTTTCACATTTGCACACACACAGATTAAGCTAAGAGAAACCTGGGGCTTTTTCTACTCCTGGGACTTCTTTTAATCCCTGTGACTTCTTTTTCTTTTTTTCCTAGAAGTGGATTCCTTGCTCTTACTTTCAATTGAACCAAGAAGGGAAGGCATGGAAAGGAGATGATAAAGATGGTTTCTCTCAATTTCTGTGTGTTTCTTAGTAACTTCTGTTCACTAGACAAAATGTGTTCCCTGGGAAATGCTAATGGGAGGTTTGCATTTAATTAGATTGAGCATGTTCCCTGATAACATATTATGAGCCTGGATGAGTTGATCACCCCCACAACTACCTAGATAATAGCACAGCTAGGAGATTACAGCTGTGTGCTTGTTAGGGTTTTGCACTAGTCAGTCCTTTCTGGGGCCAAAAGTACAAGTGGGTGTCTAAAGTTTACCAACTTAAAGCCCTTTCATTTATGGATAAAGAAAATCCATACAACATGCAACCTGAACTTAACTCCATAGCGACCACCCAGCTGATTTCTCTTTGGCTTCTGCTATTTAGATCCCAAAGAGAATCATTTGATTCATACTCCTGACTCCTGCTGTCCATCATGACCGTCTTCCTCCTCACTTCTGGCTGCATAATCTTTCATGGGCTTTGTTCCAAGCTCCAATCTCATCTTGCATGAAAACTAAAGTTAAATAACTACTTCACATGCTTTCATTCCTACAGCATTGTTTTATTTTTTAGCAGCCCATTGCTTATAAGCTGCTACAGTTGAGCTGTGACTGTACTATTCTGAATGCTAATCCTCTGATCTCTGCTGCCTCCATCTGGCAAATTAATTCTTGACCTTCTTATCCGATTTTAGCAGATCCATATTCCCTAGAATGGTCTGGACCTTGGGTGACCAGTTCAGTTGGTCTTCATGCCCAATGATACAGAATCTTTGGTTTTTAATTGTCATTGCTTTGAAAGATGATAAGTTGAGTTTATGGTAGTCCTAGTGTAACTTAAGAGAAGTGGGAACTATGAGGATACTATATTATTAAAAATATGTATATACAACATGGTGTAAACATATAATTTGGACTCAAACTGGCCTGAGTCAACTATTACTTCTATCACTGACTATCTGGATGACTTTTGAAACCGTTGATTTAATCTCCTCAATCTTCAGTTTCTTTATCTATAAAACATAGGTAATAATACTTGGCAGGTTTCAAGAATGAAGAGACATGAAAAATGTTCTGTTTTACACATGGGAAGTCTCAATTAATGATAATTATTATTGCCTTTGTTATTTTTAAGGGTTTTAATTTCAAAAATTGGGTAACTTATTTGTAAAACAACCATATGCTAATGATAAAGCAACATAACTTGTAAATGTATGTGTTAGTTCATATTTATACTCCTTATTTTCTGGAAAACATGAAATATTAAATGCTATGAAAATATATTTTAACATTAGCAGAAACAAAGGAGAGTTACGACACAGCATTAGAATGTTCTTATTCCTCCAGATTTCTCACTCTCATAGTGGGTGAAGAACTGACTTCCCCTGTGGACACCTGCAAATGCAGAGTTGGGGGCCATCCTGATGCTGTCCTCCATTACTACTGGAGCAAACGGCTCTGAGTCTGGTTCTGAGAATCTGATCGATGGCTAATGGGGAATTGATCACTATGGGCCCAAGTTAAATACTGTTAATCTCATTTATTTTCTGCCACTGAATTTTCTTCTTCACAATCACACCAGTTACTGCTATTAGAGCTGGGCTCTGCATACCAGACAATTGATCTATACCAAGAAAGTTGAAGGAGTTATTAGCTATCGCTATCAGTACAGAAGAAAGAAAATTTCACTTTAACTTCAACTTATCTTCTGTATTCAATTGTTAACATTAGAAGAGGACTTGTAAGAAAATGATCAAATTTGTGATCTCATGTGTTACAATTGGCACTCTCTTCATAGATGTGGTTCCTGATTTCCTACAGGAAAAAGGATGTCTATTGGATTAACTCCATTCTTGATTGATTTGTTCTGGGTTTAGTCAGCCTGCAAGGTGGATGTAATGATAGGAAACACAGAATGTCTATCTTTGCTGGTGACAAACTCATTCTCTTCCAGAGAAGAGGCATTGTCAAGACTTAGGGCAATAGTTCATCATTCCAGAAACTTCAAGCTCTTTCTACAAAGTGGATATATTTCTGCTTTCATCTAAACTTGTAAAAAATTTACTATCACTTTATAGCACCAACAATCAGTTATCTACCTGTGGGTTTTTCTCTTTCAAAGCTTATGATCTTCTGAGGTCAAGCATAATTTTACCTTTACCACTCAGAGAGTATCTACTCAACATGTGATAACTAATTTTATAGTAACCCTAAGAAAGCGTTATTAGGAAGGTAAATTAGATACTGTAAAATAGAAAAATATTAATACAGCCTCATAGAAAACAAAATTGCCTTTGTGATTAGATTTTCCCCTATTCTCTACCATAACAAGATTTTGATAGTGTTGATTAAAGCTAGGTAATTCTAAAAGACCCAATAAATTTAGGTAGTCTGATACTGTTTTATGTATTATTGTACATGTCCAGGTAAATTCTTCTGTCCCCAGCTGATAACCTAGCAGAAAAGACAAAGAGCACTTTGCACATCCTGGTGAGAGATAGAGTAGAGCCAGGACTTGGAAGGAGGGCTTCCGACTTCTCTTTTTTTCACTAAGATGCCTCCTCCAATATTTTTAATACACTTAGACAACAACATCAATTAATAATTTTAGGGATTTATGTAGTTAAACTTTTTCAAAATCATTGGTTCAGTGTTAATCTAATAAACTTGTTTAAATCATTAGTTAGTTCATTATTAAACTCCTAATTAGAATTGATTCAGTGCTACAAACAAGAAAAATATGAACAAAGTGATTTGCAAACAGGCAGCTAACCAGATGTCTGCAGCATATTAAAGGCAGCTTGACTGTAAGTCATTGTTGTCTACCATTAACAAGTTTTTAAATCATGATAAAAGTAACACCAGCTCTAAAGAAGTTACATTTGAAGTAGAATTAAGATGAGCGTTAACAAATTAGGGCCAGTCAAAAACACGCTTGAGAAATGTAACTATTGGTCATGGAAAGCCAGGATTTAAATAAAAGAGTGACATCATATGATTTAGAAGATTAGAGGGGAGCACTCATGATGGATGGAAATAAATTATAAGTTTCTCGAGGTAATCTAAAGAAGAAATGATAAATTATTTATTTATTTATTTTTAGGGAGATCTTTGCTATAGGGCATGTGTGCTTGCCAGAGAGACAGAGAAACAGAAAGCAAGAAATGCCCCACAACCCAGGGAGGATGGCCACACCTCAATCCATTCTCCTCCATTCTCCTTTCAGGATTTTGGGCACGTAAGCACACATGCTAGTGTGAGTTTTAAGTCGCTGGGTCCTGGACTCAAACCACAGTTGACTATGTGGGAGTCCAGTGACATAACCATTACACCATCCCAAGAAATGATAAATTATAATTGCAGCAGTGTGGATAAAGAAAAGGGCACATAGAAGAAATTGAAGAATCTATGGGAAAGGCCGACTAATCAGAAGTAGACAGAAGATGAAACAGCTTCTGAGTTTAGTTCCAGTTTTCTAGTATTAAAGACTAGAGAGAGGGAAATGTTTTTCTTAAGAGGAGAGACCAATGCAGAAGGAGATAGTGAGGGCTTCAATCGTGGAAGCATTGTATAGTTTGACTTGTATATGAAGGTTATTAAATTTCCATTTGAATTTCTACATGCAAGTGTCCATCATATGGTCATAGCTATGTGTCTAGAAATCTAAAAAAAAAAAAAAAAAGAAATACTTCACTCAGAAAAATACATTCTGAAGTCATTAATACCTGAATAGATGGAAATTGTATTGAAATATTCTTAGGCAGCAATACACAAAAGCAAAGGGCAGAGGAAAAATTCCTTCCTGTGATGCAGTGCTTCAGGCCTGAAGAGAAGAGAAAGAGTCTTCCACGAACCTAAATTGATGCTCCAGAGCAGTGTAGGTAAAAGTGGAGGTAGGGATAGCTTTAGTGTAAGCAAAGGCGTAGAGGAATAGGGTAAAAATTCTAGCCATGATAGTCATGTGACCAAGTACACTGTGATTGAAAGTCCACACTTGACTTGATAACCCAGTTTTCTTAGTTTGCTGATAGTAGCAAAGCAATGAAACAAATAGCTGATGAGATAAGAACAAAATAGTGAATAAGAAAGTGGAAAAAAAAGGAATTTCCCAAACTGAAGTCTACAGGCCTTAGGAAATCCAAGGTAATTTCATTTAACTATTAAACTAATACCTACTGAGCATCTACTATGTTGGTGTTGATGTCCTATTCTAAGACTTAGAGATTCTGCATTTGTTGTAAATTGAAAATTAAACAATAAACAAGTAAACAAACCCAAAACACAATAATATGAAATAATAACAAGTGCTATGAAGGAAATAAAAAGACCAATAGGACTGAGGGTGATGTAGACGTATTAACCTACTGAATCATTCATAAAAAGGAAACTACAACATTGTGAAGGTATCTGACAACCCTGCCCCAAACCAATCTTTAAACACAGTGCCCTCCTATTTAAAACCCCAACATATTTTTTGGGGGGGAAAGCTAACTAAAATAAATGTGCAACACAAAGATGAAAAAATAGCCAACCAGGGAACCAGCAGTTAGCGTAATGGCTATGTCGCTGGACTCCCACGTAGTCGACCACGGTTTGCGTCCCGGACCCGGTGGCTTAAAACTCAAGCTGGGTGCGTGTGCGTGCGTGCCCAAGATCCGAGAGGAGAATGGAGGAGAAGGGATTGCAGCGTGACCATCCCCCCTGGGGGGTGATTTCTCACTTTCTGTCTCTATGTCTCTCTCTGTCTGTCTGGAAAGCACACGTGTCCTATAGCAAAAACCTCTCCAAAAAAAATAGCCAACCGGATATCAAAACATATGATAAAACTATAAAGTGATAAAGTTCTTACCTCAGAACATCAGCTCTATGTACTAGAACTGGAAGATCCATTAGTACCGTGAAATAGAACTGGAAGGTGGTAAGAGAAATTGGAAAATAAAATAGATGGCATTTTAGATCATTAAAGAAAGAATAGCTTATTATATAAGTAATCTTGAGATCATTGACCATCTTTTGAAGAAAAAAATGCTAAAGGCAGATCTACTATCATGGCCCCTATCATTCACAAAAATAGAGTCAAAATAAGGGCAAAATTATAAAAGAAATAAAAATGTGGAGACCATGTTTGTGACATAAAGAAGGGAAGGAGGTCATAAAAAAGAAAAAAAGGGCCATAAAAAATTAAACATGAAAAATATTAACATACTAGACTTTAATATTATGTAGGGTAAAAAATAGACTATTGAGACAAAGCTAAAAGAAAAGGTACCATTTGGGGAAATATTAATGTCTAGAGATATACAAGTTGCTGTTATCTCAACAAAAACTGCCTAAAGCACGGAGAAAACCAGAAACCCTGAAAACTCGAGATGGATCTAAACTGAAGTCCACAGGGGCCAGCTGAGGGCAAGGAACTAAAGGAGTGTAAATGACTGTGGGAATGCTATATTCACAAATGTCAGATATGGTTCAAGGCTGGAGGTCACAGAGCAGTAGTTTGGAAGGAGATAAAAGCAGAAAAACAGAGTGAAATTATATCCAGTACACATAGAAGAAGTTCTGAACAGTCATTTCATCCGAAGCCCACTCCAGGCTCTTCTTTATGGGGCAGCAGATGTGTACGTGGCAATGGATCTGGGATAGAGGGTGCCTTAAAGGGTGAGGAAAGGATGAACAGTTGGGAAGTACTGGGCTTTCTCCAGGTGGCCCCAACCCTATGACTGACCCTCACTGCTCCAGGGACCATGAAGAAGGCTCATTGGAAATTTGGCTGGTAAGTACTGATTGGAACTGTTTGGTTTTAGATACAAGGTTGCCTCTCTTACTGGGAGAGGAGCAATTTGAGAGTAAGAACAACACACATGTCCATTATCCCAAGACATTATGTAATTTCAGACACATTAAGCACTTAGTAAATATTGGTTGAATTAGTGGACAAGTGAGCAAATAAACCCCAGGCTCCCTCTTGGGTGTGAGCAGGGACTGGATACTAAAGTCAGAATATCAGATGCAAATCAGTAGTGAAAATTACCCTTGAAAAGTTCCTTTAAATGCTCATATACTACAGAATTCATGGGCTGGCATGTATGATTCATATGCTAATTCTTATGCATACCAACAAGTTAAGGTATCCAAAACCAGATTAAAGGAAGGAAAAAAGGAAAATCTCTCTCCCACCCCCAGAGATTTTTGCTATAGGGCTCGTGTGCTCTCCAGAAGGACAGAGAGAGACAAAGAAACAGAAAGCAAGTAAATCGTCCCCCAGGGTTCATGGTCATGCCACAATCCCTTCTCCTCCATTCTCCTCTCGGGATCTTGGGACACACACGCACACACGCCTGACATGCATTTAAGCCACCGAGCCTGGGACTCGAACCGTGGTCGACTACATGGGAGTCCAGCGACACAGTCTTTGGGCTAACTGCTGGTCCCCCAGGAAAGGGAAATCTTGATGCAGATGTCTGGGTATTCAACTGATTCCATTCTCATTATAAACATAAAATAACTTGTGTTAAAGAAGATATGATCAGAGAGAGGCATATCCATCTTGGATGGGTAAGGAGGTGAGGTTATTAATGAAATGAATGTACAACGTCACTTTACTGTTCATAGCTGGGTGCTTTTTAAACAAGTGAACAGGTTCAGATAAACTCCGATAAAGTGGATTTAACAAGATTCAGTTAAAAGATTCAGGTCTGAGGCTGGACAATGATACAGCAGTTAAACGTGATGTTCTGCAAGGCAGACCCGCATGGGAAGGTTGCTGATTCAACTCCAGAGACTTTACTGAATACATCAGGGCCAACTGTGTCTTTAGTATAGGCTGGGAGAAGCTGGGAGTGGATCACAGTGTCAAGACCTTGTCAGGGGTGCTATCTCTCTCTCTTTCCAAAAAATTCTCTCACACTCAAGCAATAAATAAATAAATTTTGAAGAAAAAAAAAGATTCAGGTTTAAAGTCACCTTTTAAAAATTTTTCCCCCTAACTATTCCCAGAAGTCAGCATTGAGAGTTAAATATCTGGTCATTCTGAGCAGCCAATAACTCAGTATTTCTTTAAATCATATTATTAAAACACTTTATAATTATGTATTTAGAAGCAAAATTGTGTGCTCTCTGGGAAAAAT
>NW_006159757.1:7375594-7379390 GCF_000334495.1 Tupaia belangeri chinensis
TGGCCTTGCTAATGGGCTTCTCCATTGGTCCAAACAATTTGGCTGGTACCTCAAACTTAAGTACTCTCTCTGCAGGACATGAGTTCTAGTGTTAGCTACAATGACTCTCCTCACAAACCATGACCAACGGGGAACTAACCCATGTCACACACCTATGGGAGGTACTCATTTCACTGCTGTTCCAGTAAAGCAAGCCCACCTATCCCATTATATCTTCACTGATGTCTTGAACCTTGAACTGTTGCTTATGTCCCTGCCTTTCATGTGATGGACTCTGGCAGCTCTGTACTTACTGAAGACCCAACACTGAGGAAGTTATTGTTTATATCTGCTTTCTTTTAAATGAAATGGTATGGGGATCTTCTTTGCCACATTGACCATGGGAGACCAGTAGCACATCTGGCAGATGGCATTTTGTGGAAGGCATAGCCAGAGATGCAAGCCTGACCTGAAGGCCGTGGTCCAGAATGATTTTATAGTGACAATCACTGGAACCAGGAAAGGAAATGATTTATGGAATGAGCAAGTGCAAATTAGACAATTGATGATTTTACAGGAGATACTATCTAATTTGATCAGAATGATCATTCTTATTAGAAATAACCAAATCAAATGCAATTTGGCTAAAATTAATTATATTGAAAATGAATAGGATAGAATAGGAACTTTTTATAATAGATTGATCAAAATAGTCCACATATATAGGTTATTTCCCCCAACCTAGTGTGCATTTTTAATAATTTTCAAGTGAGATAATCTCAACAGAAATGCTTTGAAAATGATGGCATGCTAACAAATGCAGAAGAAATGCTTATTGCTGGATGATGTTCAAAGAGAATAAGGACTGAAGAATGACTTAATCAAGAAACAAATTAAGGGTAAAACAGAAGGAGGAATAAAAACTTTAAAAAAATCTTTTCCTAAGGGAAATAATATGAAAAAGCAATATTGAAGCAATGTATATGTACTTAAATTATATATTTAGGGTTTTTTTTCTATTTTATAATTTTGGGTCTCATCTGTATTTTGTAATTCTCCCAATTATCCAATAAGGAAATGGACGGGTGTGATTAACTTCAATTTAGAGATGAGAAAAAAAAAATCCTACAGAGAAAACAATTTGCACAAAATCACACAATTTTTAAGTGCCTTTCACTAGTCATTCTATTGTATCATACTAGGGCTTCCAAATGTAAAGAGAACAAAACCAGAATTCTGAACATTCAAATTTATATCCTGGATGTCTCTCAATAGATGATCTGATACTACCTTTCTCAGTTTCATTACTTTCATTTGTCAGATATGGAAACAGAACTACCAGTATTTTGCAAAAATGTTTGCAAGTAAGAAACAGATTTTACACTGTGATATCCACATGGAGCTGAAACAAAGACTGCAAAACAATATTTACCCTTACTATGTGGAATGAACTCTGATGTTTTCTAGTTCAGATTTTATGACCCACTAATTCACTGCAATTTGGACTAGATAGATGAGCTCTTTTCCAATTCTCTTATTATGTGGTCTTACATGACTCGAGTAAATTCTTTGTACTAGACTAAATCTAATGGGTAGGAAAAGCAGGCTTTGTAATTGGAGAAATTATTGACTGATCTGAGTCATTGTAGTTACAATGAAAAGGCAAAATGAGAGAAAGCAAAATGACAGCAAGAGAAAAACCATTGCAATGACATCAAAATGCGCTATTCCAACTCCCACCCAAGTCATCAGATCATCTAGTCTAATTCAAAGCTGTCAGTCTGAAATGAGAAGATTTGATAATAATAATAGTACTTTACATACAGATACTAGTGTTTTAAAGTATTGCTATATTATGTCAAAATATCTTTGCATAAAGTATTACAAAGGTATTATTATACCCTTTACATAGATTAGAAAACTAAGACACTGTGAGGCTAAATGACTTACTGAGCAAAGTGCTTTACACAATAATTTGAGTAAGTACACATGAAATATTATTGAGTTATGCTGCTCAAGTATAAGGTCACAAAACAAGTTAATAATAGGAACCAATTTCCAAACTCCAACTCAAATTTTTTTATTTATACAACTGGGAAAGAAACTTACAAATACTCCTAAGTAGGTCCTCTTCCTAGATCTACTTATAAAAAAACTTCAGGATGAAAAAATAATCATTTAATTTTTCTCAAGTCTACTTATGTATTGAGAGGAATAGAGACAAGGATCTTTGATAGGGTCTTGCCATGCTGTGATTCTCCCTCCAGGTTTCCAGTAGCTGGGATCATGAGCATGTCTGTGGGCATGACCAGCAAGTTCAGGACAACCCAGGATCTGAATATATATATATACACACACACACACACCATACACACATACATACATACATACATACATACACACACACACATATATACACATATACAGACACACACACACACACTCCCTCACACACTCACCCATACCCCAGTTTTTACAGATTTAATTTTTTAACTTATGCTTACATTTGACACCTTTTAATCATTTAAAATGGGAAAATCTAATGTTGATTACACTTCTTGTAAATGTGATTTTGCTTAAAGAGAGAAATTTGAAAGAATTCTACCAATTCCTAAAATTTCATGATTTAAATAAAGTGTTTAAAACTTTCATCTAGAGCAGGTGCAAGGTCCACCTACAGGCATCTGGCCAGCAAGAGATACTGAGGGAGGGTCACCTCTGACCCCCACCCCACTTTCAGACTCCCCAGCCCAAGACTCCACCTCCTAGGTAGGTAGATAGGATCTCCCTGCAGGGGCTTTTTTCTTGAAACCCCTCTATTCTTGTGTTAATACCTAGCTCTGCCTCTCTCCACAGACTTTCCTTGCCTGCCAGCAGGCACAAGGTCCACCTACATGCCTCTGGCAAAATCGTGTGCCACACTAATGCATGGCGCGTGACTTTTTCTTATACACATATACAGACACACACACACACACTCCCTCACACACTCACCCATACCCCAGTTTTTACAGATTTAATTTTTTAACTTATGCTTACATTTGACACCTTTTAATCATTTAAAATGGGAAAATCTAATGTTGATTACACTTCTTGTAAATGTGATTTTGCTTAAAGAGAGAAATTTGAAAGAATTCTACCAATTCCTAAAATTTCATGATTTAAATAAAGTGTTTAAAACTTTCATCTAGAGCAGGTGCAAGGTCCACCTACAGGCATCTGGCCAGCAAGAGATACTGAGGGAGGGTCACCTCTGACCCCCACCCCACTTTCAGACTCCCCAGCCCAAGACTCCACCTCCTAGGTAGGTAGATAGGATCTCCCTGCAGAGGCTTTTTTCTTGAAGCCCCTCTATTTTCTTGTTAATACCTAGCTCTGTCCCTCCCCCCACAGACTCCCCCTGCCTGCCAGCAGGCGCAAGGTCCATCTACAGGCCTCTGGCAAAATCGTGACTAACGCGTGGCGCACGACTTTTTCTTTATTTTTCTCTGTTGTCTTCCATTTCATTTCATATTATTCTCTCCTCCTCATTTTTTACCCTGCCAGAGGGACTAGACAGGTCTAGAATCATGAATCTGAAATTTCCTAGTAAGGTAAGTGTCTCTGGGATCCTCCCTCATACTGATCCACCTGTGAAAATGGACATACTGCTTTTCAGACTCCTTAGAGTTCCCCTCTTGAGAGCACATTGGCAAAAACAACAGAAGAGAGACTTCAGCAAACATCTATTCCCATCCAAAAGGAAACACTCTTACTCCTAGTGGGAGAAATGTTCCCCCAAGAGGTTTTCAAAAGGGAATTAATCTTCGGGAACCAG
>NW_006159757.1:7383827-7395185 GCF_000334495.1 Tupaia belangeri chinensis
CCAGCCACTGTGGAGAATAATTTGGAGATTCCTCAAAAATCTACAAATAGATCTACCATATGATCCAGCAATCCCATTCCTCAGTATCTACCCAAAAGGCAGAAGAACTCTTCATTGGAAAAGTGCTTGCACATCGAAGTTTATTGCGGCACCATTCACGATTGCTAAGTCATGGAACCAACCCAAATGCCCCCACATGGAGGAATGGATTGAAAAACTGTGGCACATATACTCTATGGAATACTACTTAGCCATAAAAACCAATAAAACCCTGGCTTTTGACAGAAAGTGGAAAAATATGGAAGATTTACTGCTGAGTGAGGCAAGCCAGGCTATGAAGGAGAGACATTGTATGTCCCCACTTAACATATACCAAATGTCTGCACTCTATGACTGAAACTGATTGACTAACGGTTGTACAAACACAAGAGATGGGTGTGAATGTCAGATGAGGTGCATGTGGAGGAGTGGGGCCTAACAAAGGACATTTGGAGAATGGATATGGAGGTAAAACATTGATGGGATGGGGAAGTGTGGTATTATCGGTTGAAGATATTTTGATCAATGGGACTGGGGAGGAATGGTCACAAATTGAAATGCTCACATTGTAAGCTAAACAATGTGATTGAATGTATATACAAAAATAAATAAGTTAAAAACAAAAACAAAAAAAAATAAAGAAAAGAAAGGACACCAGACAAATGGTTGGCAGAGTTATGTGTAGAACTAGTTGGATTTACTAGTAAATTGTAAAAGAATTGTATATGTAATCCAGTCATTTTGGGGGGAGCTCTCCATGTCATCATCTCTGTTTTGTTATGGGGACATGATCCAATATTTCCTTCAAAGACCATCTCTGTTGTGTTATGGGGACATGATCCAATATTTCCTTCAAAGGAAAATTTTATCTTCTTTTCAGGGTGGGATAAGAGTCTGTTTGCCAACTTTCTGGTAAATATATAGTAAAAGGAAAAAAAACCTTTCACCTAATGATTCTTTTATGATCGCACAAATATGATATGTCTTTGGAATATTTGGAATACTTATTCTTCTGTTAATTTAGTCAACCAATACTTGAGTACTCTTTTTTTTTCTTTAAAGGTTTTTGCCATATACCAAGTGTGCTCTCCAGAGAGAGACAGAGAGAGCAAGTGAGAAATCATCCCCCAGTGGGTGGCCATGCTGCCATCCTTTCTCTTCCATTCTTCTATCAAGATTTGGGGCATCAAAATAACACACTTAGAGTGATTTTCAAGCTGCCAGGTCTGGGACTCGAATCCCAGTCAGCTCTGTGGGAATCTAGTGCCTTATCCACCATGCCACCTGCTGGCCTTTGAAGTGTACTTACGGGCAGGTGCTTTGCAGACTTCTGAGAACACAGAGGTGATTAGCATATATTCTTTATGGGCCAGCTCTGTGGTGCAGAGATAATGCACTAAAGAGAAAGCAAGTCCCAAATGGCTACCAGGGTTTGAATCATCATCTTGGTCAGCTTGAAACATGGTAGGCACACACACTAGTGTCCCACATCCATCAGGCAGAGTACTGGTGAAAGGATTGTGGCATGACCAGAACCTGTGGGGAGTGTCTCTCTTTCTCTTTTTGAATCCTTCACATCTGTGCATATGAGCTCTTTCTCTATTTTTTTTTAATTTTTACAAAGTTTAAAAATTTAACAATAATGTTCTAATAGTGCTTTTTAAGTCAACACTAACAGACCGGAGGAGGTATTTGATGGTGTTTGGTGCAGGGACTGAGGAGGATTCTTGCTGACTCTAAGGAATTCATGGTTTAATGAAGAGGGACATGACCAAACAATATGGTGAGTGAATAACAGGTGAAGGAGACAAATGCTAAGGATGTAAAGATATTACTTCCCCATGGCTAGTTTTCCCTGGGGGGGGGGGATTCATATCTTCTGCCCTCTAAAAGACTTTAGGTAGAATAAAAACTAAAGCCATATGAAAAGAACAACAGGCTTAGGAAGGTAATCTGTCCTATAAAACAATTAATAAAGGAGTAAAGTCAAAATACACTAGTGAAATAAAGACAAATGTCCTAAGTACCTGGTCAGGTCTTTGCAACTGACCATTACTTCCTAGTGACTCTTAAGTACTAAGCTAAATTATTAATCACGCTTCTGTTTATTTGCAGTCTAAGTTTCTCTAGTTGTCTTTTGTTACAACTTGAACGTTCAGTAGTCTTTTCAGAAAGCTATTCCATTTGAGGACCAGCAGTTAGCATAATGGCTATGTCACCGAACTCCCATGTAGTCCACCACCGTTCGAGACCCAGACCTGGTGGTTTAAACTCACGCGCCCAGCGTGTGTGTGCTCAAGATCCCAAGATGAGAATGGAGAAGGGATTGCGGTGTGGCCATCCTCCCAGGGATGATTTCTCTCTTTCTGTCTATGTGCCCTATAGCAAAAAAAAAAAAAAAAAAAAAAGAAAGCTATTCCATTTTTATTTACATTTTTGTCTTTTGTTCATCTGCTTTCCAGGTAGGTGTATTAAACTACCCTTGATACCTGGTCGCTTGAATGAATCCATAGCTCGGCGATGACAAATTCATTTCACGATCTCTTGAGTAATTTAAAATTGAGCCAGATATAAAGTGAGGGAAAAACATGGCAGCAAATCATCACAGTCTCCACAAGGAGTTGACCTAGTTAGTGTGGAATTTCTATGCTTTATAAATCCTGTTTCAAATAGTATACCTTCCTAGAAAGAGAGTTGATACCAGCCTGGGCCTTAGGTCAAGCAGACAGGCTATGGCTCTGATTGGATTATTTCTCAGCCCCAACTAATTCAGTGCAGTCATTTAGTTACAGATAAATAGCAAAGCATGATGTACCTCCAGGAATTATGACCACAAGTGGAGAGTGGAGTCTCCTTATTTCAGCACAGTGGGTTGAGCATACGCAATTGGCCTGATGTGCACATGCACCATCCTGGCTGGTTTGCTCTGGATGTGACAGGGTGAGACTGAGCCCTTAGCTACAGAGCAGCCACATGACACCTGTTACAGTCTGAGTCCCTGACAGCTATATATATATATGTATTTATTATTATTATTCATACATTAAATCGCTATACATAATTAGATTGTGAAGAGACTTTACCCAGCATGACATACACCTCAGTCCAGCCCAGTTGAGACCACCACACATCCTCGTGTCTGTATTATCTACATTCATGTTCCCCTCTGATTGTTCTGTGACTTAGACATCTTGTGAAGCTTTTTCAACAGGATTAAAGAGTAGCTTCTGATAACTACATGTAGTGACATAGCCATTACACTAACTGCTGGTCCCCCTGACAGCTATATTGGCAGTGAGAAGTCTCTCCTATTTATACAGTATGATTGACAAATATTACCATTTTCTTTTTTTTTTTTTTTTTTTTGAGGGGTTTTTTTTTTTAGGGCCCGCGCACTCCCCACACAAGACAGAGAGACAGAAAGCGAGGAATCACCCCCCATGGGGGATGGTCATGCCACAATCCCTTCTCCTCCATTCTCCTCTCGGGTTCTTGGGCATGCATGCACACGCACCTGGCGTGAGTTTAAGCCATCATGGCCGGGACTCAAACTGCACTCGACTACGTGGGAGTCCAGCGACATAGCCATTACACTAAGTGCTGGTCCCAATATTACCATTTTCTATGGGTGCCGTAATAGAAAATGGCTGCAAAGCATTGACAAGGGATATGCTTTCAAGGAAGTAGCAAGATTCCCCATCGACTCTGCACCAAATACGACAAATACCTCCTATCTTGGTCGGTGACTGTTGGCTAAAAAATTATCGTTAGAATCTCATTATTAAAAATATTACTCTTTTAAATTGTTACCATGTAACTTTAATTGAGTAAGTAATTTTGGAATGACTAATTAATTAACTAATAGGTGCCTGTTTTTTGTTTTTTGGGTTTTTTAAGAGAGATTTTTTGCTATAGAGCATGTGCGCTCACCAGAAAGACAGAGACAGGCAGAATACAAGAAATCACCTCCCGGGGGATGCACATGCTGCAATCCCTTCTCCTCCATTCTCTTCTCGGGATCTTGGACGTACAATGCACATGTGCCCTGTATAAGTTTAAGCCACCGGGGCCGGGACTGGAACTGCTGTCGACTACATGGGAGTCCAGTGACATAGCCCTTACACCAACTGCTGGTCCCAATAGGTGCCTGGATATATATATTTTTTTTTTTGACAGCTTTTTGCTATAGGGCATGTGTGCTCACCAGACAGAGACAGAGAGACAGAAAATCACCCTCCAGGGGGGATGGTCACACCGCAATCCCTTCTCCTCCATTCTCTTCTTGGGATCTTGGGCACTCACGCACACACACGTCCCCAGCATTGAGTTTAAGTCACCAGGTCCAGGACTCCAACCACGGTCAACTACATGGGAGTCCAGAGATATGGCCATTACACCAACTGCTGGTCCTGGTGCCTGTTTTAATAAGCAGAAAGATGAAGACATTGGGAGAATGTTGGTGACTAGCAAATGACTATGGACAAGGTTTTCATTCTCTGAGCCTCAGTTTCTTCATCTATTAAATGAAGGGATGTACTGTACAGTTTATAGGGCCCTTTTCAGTTTTCTTCGAGATGGTAATACCAAAATTTTGTCTATCTGAGAAAAGCAAGATTACTAGTTTTACTTTGCCTTTGCCTTAAAAATAAAAGTCAGCATCTAAGTCTCTTAGTCTGGCTTGGAAAGGAGTTCGATCCTACACATAGATCCATCATAAAGCCTGATTTTAAGAGTTTAAGGTTCACCTCCCAAAAATATTACTTACATTCATTAATGCCTAAAATTATTAAAATATTCAATAGCTATTAGCCTGAATCCTCATGTAGGTAACAGAGCCTATGTACATTCTACCTGTTTCAAATGACCTACAACCGTCCAAAGCAGTAGAGAGAGAAAGCAACAATCCAGTTGTCGAGCTTTGACACATTTGGACCTACTTGTTTGTTCAGTCTAACCTATCCCAGCAATATTTTTCTGGGTCATCTACAATACACTTATATTGACTCCCTGACTTGCATTTCTCTTTCCTCTAAACCATTTGCCCTTCCTCCAGCACCATGTCACTATGAGCATCTTACCCAATAATCCACGGGATTGAGTACAAAGCTCTGCATCCTGGAGTTCAAGATCCATTGTTCAATGGCTTCCCAGTCCATTTTTATTTCTTCAGCACAATCTCTGCAAAGCGGTTAAGCCCCTTCTCCTTTCCAAACTCGACTCACTCTGCCTTTAACTCAGCTCATTTGATAGCACCAGTTCTTTTTTTTTTTTTTTTTGGAGAGGTTTTCGCTATAGGGCACGTGCGCTCACCAGACAGACAGAGAGAGACATAGAGACAGAAAGCGAGAAATCACCCCCCAGGGGGGATGGTCATGCCGCAATCCCTTCTCCTCCATTCTCCTCTCGGGATCTTGGGCACACACGCACATGTGCCCAGCGTGAGTTTTAAGCCACCGGGTCCAGGAAGTGAACTGCGGTCGACTATGTGGGAGTCCAGCGACATAACCATTACACTAACTGCTGGTTCCCAATAGCACCAGTTCTTAAAACCAGATATTCAGTGCTGTGCTACTCTGGAGTTGAAACTTTAAGCACTTTCTGTATTCATTATATTAGATTGTCAAAAAAGTCATGACATATATTTCTGTTTTTCTATGCAAACATGCATCATGATTTTTCCAATGACCCAATAATTGTATTTTCCTTTCCTTTTTGGAACCTACGTTGTATATGCCCTTCAAGAACTACATCAAGCCCTTTTTGTGACTAGTTTCATGACTTTTTCCACTACTCTCCCTCAGCTCATAATAAACTTTACCATCCTGGGATGTCATTAAGCTTATATCCTATACTACACAACAACTGATTGTAGCCCATCTTGCACTTCTGTTTGTTTCCTCTAAAGATTCTCAATGTAGGCACAAATTCTATATTCTTCTATCTTTTTCTTTTTTTTTTTTTGTAATTTTTATAGTCCCTGACATTGTGCTGGAATACTGGATTTTCCAAATTTACTTTTTATTTGTAGGCTGATAATAGCCCCATGTCCTATTTCTTTCATGATCTCCTTTTTTTTTTTCTTTCATTGTGAAAACATAGCCGATAATGTGGGAACCAAGCTCAGATGGTGATTGACTCTCCTTAAGGACCAGAATGCTTCAGAGCCTGCTTCAGGAGGGGGCCATTAAGAATGGTTCAGAGAGGACCAGCAAATGGTGTAATGGTTACATCACTGGACTCCTATGTAGTCAACCATGGCTCAAGTCCCAGACCCAGTGGCTTAAATTTATGCTAGGCACATGTGAGTGCATGTCTAAAATCCTGAGAGAACAGAGGAGAAGGGATTGCAGCATGGCCATCCCCTGTGGAGGGGGACTTCTCGCTTTTGGTCTCTGGTGAGTGCACATACCCTATAGCAAAAATCTCTCTCTCAAACAACAACAACAAAAAAGAATGGTACAGAGAGCCAGTCTGTAGCATGGTGATTAAGGCAACTGGATCCTGCATGGCTGACTGAACAGTTTGAATCCTAGACCCACTAACTAGAAAAACATTCTGGGCATGGGTGCAAATGTGCATGCCCAAAATCTTTGAAAGAGAAATGGAGGTGAGATTAAGGAGGGACCAGCCCTCATGGAAAGGGGTGCTTTCTCACTTTCTTTCCCTTTCTCTTTCTGTCCATCAAGCACACATGCCCTCTAGCAAATTTAAAGTATAGAAAAATTAGGACACACAGTTTAAATTGCTCATATTGATTTCAGCTCCAGCCCCATGGTTGTATGTTAGTTCCAAGACAGCGAAATTTTAAGAAACCCAAAACACAAGGTAGCATTGCCTTGTGATCTCACATTCAATGCAAGTAGGGAAGAATACAGATTTTGGAGTTCAGTGCAGTGACCATCTGTCAGTGGAAGGGACAGAGGGCAACCCACTGATGGTCTGGAGGGCAATGTAGCCAACGCTCAAGAATGAGAAAGAACTTGGACAGGTACAGCTGTGGGTGTATCACTTGTGCATTATACATAGCAGGGACTCACATGATATGATACTCTATAATACACAACGTTTATTGCTACCTTGAAAATCTTAAAAGTACTTTTTAAATAAGATGCTTAGATTTTCATTTTGTACCAGGTCCTGTAAATTAGGTAGCTGCTCCTGACTGTAGATATTTATACACAACTAAATGACCCACCTAAGAGCTCTAAGGACACCTTGACAGCAACATTAGACCTAAAGAGCCACTGCAAGGAATGGTGGAAGAGAAGAATGCCACATGGCCACAAGGGAATCCACGTTTATGAGCATACACTAGATATTATCTTAAACCCTGAGGAACCAAAGGAACAGAATTGAGATGAGGCTTCCTGTAATTTTGCAGATGGATTATGAATGAAAGAAAAGATCTTTCTGTTATTATTAGTGTAAACTCATTGTAACCCCTTGGCAATGGTCACCTGAGGAAAAACTGGCTTCAGTTAAAAATTAAAAAGAAATTGACTCAAGAGAGAAAGCTATAGCATTCAACAATAACATATATTTTCAACTGGGCTTCATATGATGGTGGTCAATATACAGAAGGAGCCAAATCCCACATGACCAGTTGCAGTTCCAGTGGAGACACTGTTAACTTAAAAAATATACTGGGCATATGTGCACATGCCCAGAATCCTAACAGGAGAAGGAATGGAGGAAAAAGGATTGCAATGTGATCAGGCCCAATTGTAGGGGGGCAAGAGGTCAGAGGGGTCTTTTCTTTCTCTTATCTCTCCTCCTCTCTCTTTCTCTCTCTCTTATTCTCTCTCTCGTGCATGCATGTCTCTTCTGGTATAAAAATATAAAATAAAATAACTTTGAAATCTTTTATTTTCTTATGTTTCCAAGAGGACAATTTTAGAGAGGGCTTATGCCAAATGTCTAATCTCCCATATATGTACATACATGTTCATGACAGAGAGTGCATGCATACATGCACAAGAAAGAAAGAAAGAAAAGACAGAGAGAAAGACAGAAATACCCTTGAATGGGTCTCATCATTCCACATTCCTCTTTCCTCAGCCCTTTCCTCAGCCCTTCAGTTCCTCAGATTCTGTGTTTTCAGATTGACCAGATCAGGGACTTGAACCTGCCATCTGCCAAGTGGCTTCTGGACTTACAGTTAAATTTGCTACAACACCAGATTAAGTCTACCATATTTATTTTTAAAAATTCACTTGTATTCCTTTGAAAAACAAAAGGGAAAAAAATTCAAGCACTCATCTGAGTAATATATTTGTATGTGGTCTCAGATGAACACATAGAAATGAATCATCATCATAAACTCCTTTAGTAAATCAATGAATATTTGTGGTTGTCCAAAAGTATCAGCCCATCTGAGAGTACAGCACATAGTAGACTCTCAGTGAGTATTTGCTACATCAATGAATAAACTCTTGTAATTAGATTAGCAAATTCTAGAATCTAAGAAGAATGTTAGAATCCAAGGAGAAGGGCAGGAGTAAGAACAGACACAGCAAAGAGCAGAATAAATACAAACAGACCCCAAACCTCTATTTATTCATCAAAACTAGAAAGAGATGAAGAAGATACGGTGGGAAGAAGATACACAAGTTAATACAGTACTACTGAGATGACTACTGCTAATGACCAAACTTACAGGTATTTTCTACAAACACATTTAAGAGCATTTTACCTATATTAACTTATTTCATATTTGCAACTACATATAAAGCAAAAAAAAATTATATTTACAGGAACCGGGAAGTTGAGGTGCAGAAGAAATAAGGAATCCTAGGCCAACAGGTGTCATGGAGGTTAAGGCAGCTGGATCCACAAGTCCCACACACACAGTGGCTTAAAAATCTCACTGGGCATATGTGTATGCCCAAAATCCTGAGAGGAGAATGTAAGAGAAAGGATTGAGCTGTCACACACCCTCCAGCCACAGGGGGTGATTTCTCACTCTATCTCTCTGTCTCTCTCTGGTGAGCATTTGCACCCTATGGCAAAAATCTAGTGGAAAAAAAAGAAGAAATTTGTGCCAAATCATATAGCTAGTAAGTAAAGGTAAGGCCCTGTTCCAGGTTAAAATTTGATATGATGTTTCTGGCCTGTCTGTGGGCAATTAAAAGGCTTCACAAAACAGACCTTAAAGAGAAAGAAGGGAGGTCCCTTCTCATCCTAGATATGACGCATAGCCAGGACCCTGCAGTGTCTAAAAGGAGGCATAGCCAAGGACACAGGCCCTTCTGGGTAGTTGTGCCTTGCCCAGGTGTCATCATTCCTGTGTCTCTTTATCTGAGAGCTTCTGCTGAGGTCTTTCTTAGGTACCTCTATTGAGTCTCTTTATTGGGGTTGAAGTGTGGTCAGGGGAGGAGAGACTTGAAGATACTTTCCCCTACTGACTCACCACTCACTGGGTACTTTTCCACCTCTGGGCCTCTCTTTTCCCTTTCCCCAGACCCAGAATTCATCAAATTGTTGTAATCTGTCATTCAAGGCTTCTTCAATAGTAAGAGGACCCAGACATCTGCACTCATCCACTTGACCTTGACTCTGATGGGTATAACATTCCACAGAGGGGAGGGGTGGAACAGAGAGGAGGGGCACCTGTTCCTGCATCAGCTTTCTTGCTCATATTATCTCAGTGAGTAATTCAAGGCTTCCCTGTTGAATTTTGAAGTAGTTTAATCAACTGCTCATAATGATGGCTCAGCTCTCTTGTCAGCTCACCTGAGTATCTGACAGAGGTCTGTTTCATTCTGTTTTCTTGATCCCCGCTGTTAATGAATGCCACACTAGATGAAATGAGTGTGTTCCAAATGCCAGAGAGGGAATTCTGGTGAGCTCACTCAATCTTCCCTGAAGAAACTCCCTTCCTGGGGGGCTTCTGGTGTTTGTCTTAAGGTGTCATATGGAGGAAAAAATGGCAGGAATTCCTAGAGTGTAAGTGTTGTCAGTGCATAGGTGCTGTGTGCCTCGAAACATATCAGTTGGAGAGTTATCTTTTGTTGGCAAGGGATGCTGGTTTTCATCAGTCTGTATGCTTATATGAAACATAAACTAATAACACCATCTATGTAGCTAAATACTTTATCCTGCTTCTGCATATCGCTGGGAGAGGTATTGGGCATCCTCCTTTGAACTGAGGGGTTGGCGTAGATGCACACGACAGAGATTTCAGCAGAGCTGAAATGATCCAGTGGTCTACCCTTTGGCTAAAGATTGAAAAACAGTGTAAAGATGCATTAACAAATTAATAGAACTTCTCTTTACCATTCTATTATAAAGGATTAAGTTTCTTCAGTTAAATCTCTTGCCTTGTTTATGTTTTTATTATACAAGTAATGCATATTCATTCTAGAAAAGTGGAAAATACAGATAATAGTAAACATAATAATAATAACAAACTAGTCTCCCCACTCCCAGATAAATTTGCTATTGATATTTAAATGTATATATGTACTTGATTTTTAATTGAGTATCTGTCATGAAATTCTATTACTTACACATATCTATATAAGAAAATCACTTGGACTTAATCAACTGTAAGCAAAACATAAAAATTTACAATTTAAACATGCTGGTAAGTCCAAAACATACAGCTATAAGAAGCTGAAGAAGGGGCCAGCAGGTGACAGAGTGGTTAAGGCACTGAATTCCCACATGGATGACCATGGGTTCGTGTTCCAGACCTGGCAGCTTTCTCTCTCTCTCTCTCTCTCTCATGAGCATAATGCCCTGTGGCAAATTTTAAAATAATAAATAAATTAGATACATAATTTTTTTAAAAAAGAAGTTAGCGGGACCAGCAGGTGGCATAGTGACTAAGGTGCTGGACACTCCCACATGACTGAGTTTGAGTCCTGGGCCTGGTGGCTTGCTTTCTCAGTTTCTCTCTCTTTCTGTCTTTCTCTGTGTCTTTCTCTGCTCAAATTAAGAATAAATGAGTGAATAAATAAAATTAAATAAAAAAGTAATTATTAAAAATAAATAAATAAATAAATAAATAAAAAAGAAGTTAGCGAAAACTTTATACCAGTGATTTTTTTTTTCAAGAGATAGACAATAAGAACCCAATGCCTGAGTGTGCCAATTGTCTAGAAACACAGAAGATCTGCCTGATGGTTCTTATTTCATCTGCCCGTTCCATGTTGCAGGGTCTGCTTTATCTGAAAAGAGGCTCTCATCCCACCAAGGGGAACACCCAAGGCTGAGTTAGCTACGCTTTTGCTGACATAAATGTTTTGTATTAATTTAGAAAACACAAAATCTAAAAAAAAAAAAACTACAGCTAAATTCTCTAAATGAAGTTCAATA
>NW_006159757.1:7395586-7398536 GCF_000334495.1 Tupaia belangeri chinensis
TGAAATATATTCATGTTCTAGGAATTTAATCTTATGAAATAATAGAAAAAATTTAAACACAAATACTCTCATCAAAGTATTATTTATAATTATGACCAAGAAATGGGACTATAAATTTTAATAATGAATGAATGCACTAGAAAACACATAAATGTCTATAAGACCTTGTTAGAATATAGAAAATATTTATAACATTATATGAAAGACATAAGACTGTATGTATAGACTGAGCTAAAAATGTAAAATTATACACATAACCTTAGCCTAGAAAGAAAGTCATCAAAATTGGAGCAGGTGTCTTCTCATGATAGAGAGATTAGAGGTACATTTTTCCTCCTTACACTATTATGCACATGTTCTTGCTTTTGCTTTATTCAACATATGATGCATTCAAGAGGAGAAAAAAATAAAAATTTCTATTTGTAACCACAAGTTGGTCATCTACACCTGTCTTCTTCACATTGTAATTAACACTACTGAGGTATTCTTTAAACTACAAACAAATTTGTTTTAACTTTATTTATTTATTTCCTTAATTAGTGAGAGAGACAGCAAGAGAGAGAGAGAAAGAAAGAAAAGAGAAAGCACCCCGAATAAGATCTTTACACCATAATCCAACTTCAGCCTTCAGCTTGCTCCAGATCATGGGCAAGCCTGTGCCCAGCATACTTGAGAAGGTCTCTAGACTTGAACTGGGAACCTGCTCATGTGAGACTGCTTCACAGAGCATTGTGTTTGCCTATTGTGCCACCTAAATTGCACATTCTGATTAAGTGTGGGGAAGCTTGAGATTCCAGAGTTCAAGATTCCTAGGTCATGCTGCTGGTCTGGAGACCACACTTTTATTGTGGTTGCTTTTGTAGACAGTAAGCAAGGAAAAAATCATTGTAGATCCTCTATAGTCTGAGAGTTGGAAATAGAACGTTTCGCTTATAAATACACTTTTCTTGAAAGCCTGCGTCAGGAACTTGGCTGAACACCCCCTATAACCCTTCTGTGGCTCTTTCTGCAGCTGTCTCTGTTCTGCACCAATTTGAAAACCCACAGTCCAACTCATCAGGTTTTCTTCTCCCGGGTAACCTTCTTTTGCCCCTGTTTTGAAATTAAATTCCATTTGTTCTGCTCATGTTGGCACAAAAATTGTCTCAAGTTAGTTTAATAAAACCATCACTAAAACAATTTTCTTGAGTAGTGTAATTATAGAGCTAGTAATTAGACTCCTCACTAAATGAATAGCAGAGTTAGATTACAATTAGACAAGTACCACACACCCTATTCCGTTTTAATCACCCCCTTAAATGCAATCCTGCTTATTTGCATGGAAGGGCTTTTTTAATGGAAACAGTAAGACCATCATACATTCTTATAAGATTATGCTACCTATAAAATTAGGGGCCTTGGCACATACTACATTACCCATTATATCATCTGTGGTGATAGGGGCTGGAGGGGAAGGAGAAATTTCCCCTGAATTTTGTTAATGTGGTGAAAGAATCCTAGATTTCAATGTCTGGAAATGATGTTAAAAATTCCCTGGAATCCTATTTAGGGTCTCCTGTGACATCTGCCAGACAACATGGTCCCAACCATAAAAATACCCTTCTGGGGACCAGTGGATGGCATAATGGCTATGTCATTGGACTCCCATGTAGTTTGACTGCAGTTCCCATGTAGTTTGACTGCAGTTCGACTCCTGGACCCATGGCTTATAACTCATGCTGTGTGTGTGTGTGTGTCCAAGATCCTTAGAGGAGAAGGGATTGCCACATGGCCATGTCTACTCAGGGATGATTTCTTGCTTCTGTCTCTCTGATAAATGCACATGCTGTAAAACAAAAATATCTCTCAAAAACAAACAAACAAACAAATGCCCTTCTGAAACTGGGTCAGTTTTTGTCATCATCTCCTCCAGAGTCTTTGATTCAGCAACTTCCGCATGAGCCTGTCGCACTCTCTGTTGTTTTAGTGCTCATTATCTTCCATTATCTTCTCTATTTCCTCCAAGGCACCTGCAGCTTTTCTGAAGCACAAATCACTGTAGACTGCATGCTCAGAGTGGTTCTTAGAGCTCCCCACTCTAAGAGAGCTTTTGTGGGGATCTACATATTCTGTCACCCCACAATGAAACAGGAAAAGAATCACATCATTCAGTCTTACTTTTTATCCAAGAACAAAACAATCTACCACCAAAGATATATCATCTTCCAAAGGATAGACCACTTTCCAAAGGACTTTCCAGAGGATAGAATACTAATAGTTTTTCTAAGTTGAGTTAAAGACTGTAACATGCTTTTGATGTGTCATACTGCTTAGTTTGCCTAATAATCCCTTTCACACAAATGAAAAACTGAACTCAGAGAGGTAATGCAACTTCCTCAAGTTCAACCATGTAAAAACATGGTAGAATAGAGTTTTCCCACTAAAAACTGGAACAAGACAAGGCTGCCCACTTTCTCCACTCCTTTTCAAAATAGTACTGGAAGTCCTAGCCAATGCAATTAGACAAGAGACTAAAATAAAAGGCATTCAAATAGGTAAAGAAGAAGTAAAATTATCTCAGTTTACAGATGACATGATTTTATATATATATTATATATATATATATACAAAAGAATATACAAAAATACTCCTAGAAGTAATAAGTGAATAGAGTAAAGTGGCATGATACAAAATCAACATACAAAAATCTATAGCATTTCTATACACCAACAGTGAACAGACTGAAGTAGAATTGAAGGAAGCAATCCCATTTACAACAGCCAAAAAACAACCAAAATATCTAGGAATAAACCTAACCAAAGAAGTCAAAGACCTCTGCAAGGAAAACTATGAAAAGCTGAAAAAAAGAAATCAAGGGAACCAGCAGTTAGTGTAATGGCTATGTCGCTGGACTCCCACGTAGTCGACCACAGTTCATGTCCTGGACCCGGTGGCTTAGAACTCACGCCAG
>NW_006159757.1:7398700-7401140 GCF_000334495.1 Tupaia belangeri chinensis
AAAAAAAAAAAAAAAAAAATTGAAAGCAAAAAAAAAAAAAAAAGTGGAAAGACATCCCATGTTAATGGTACTGGATTGGGAGATTAATATAATAAAAAATGTCAATTCTATTCAAATTAATCTATAAATTTAACACAATTCCAAGCAAATTACCAGAGATATTCTTGACAGGTTTGGGAAAAAAAAATAAGGAGTTCGTGTGGAATTATAAAAGACCCTTTATTGCCAAAGCAATACTACACAAGAACAAAGTAAGAGGCATCTCATTCCCTGACCCCAAAATGTATTATGAAACTATGATAATCAAACAGCATGGCACTGGCACACAAAAACAGGCAATGGAACAGAACAGAGAACCCAGAAATAAACCCCTAAACATACAGCCAATTAATTTTTGATAAAGATCATCTAGTGGAGAAAAGAAAATCTGTTTAGTAAATGGTGCTGCAAAAACTGGATATCGACCTGCAGAAGATGAAACTGGATCCCTATCTCTCACCATTAACAAAAATAAACTCAAAAGATGTCAGACTATAAAACTACTGGTGGATAATGCAGGGGAAACTTGGAGACACCAGTGCTCGCAAGGACTTCTTGAATAAGATTCCTAAAGCACAGGAAATAATTCCCAAAATAGACAAATGGGATTATATCAGGTTAAAAAGCTTCTGCTCAGCAAAAGAAAGAATAGTTAGAGTGAAGCAACCCTTAGAATGGGAGAATATATTTGTAAACTCTCCCACAAACAAGGAACTGATATCCAAAATGTAAAGGAAACTCAAGCAGCTTACCGTATAAAAATAATCAACCATATTAAAAGATGGGGAAATGAGCTGAACAGACAACTCTCTAAGGAAGACATACTAACAGCTAAAAGTATATGAAAAAATGCTCAACATCCCTTATCATAAAGGAGATGTAGATCAAAAACTTAGTAAGATACCACCTAACCCCAGTCTGAATGGCTAAGATTAATAATGATAAGTGCTGGCAAGGTTGTGGAGAAAAGGAAACTCTCCTACACTATTGGTAGGAATGTAAATTAGTACAGCCACTGCAGACAACAATATGGAGGTTTACTCAAAGATCTACAAATAGAACTACCAGATGATCTAGCAGTTTCACTCCTGGGTATGTACCCAAAAGATAGGAAAACAGTGTGAGAGGAGGGTAGAGGATGGGGGAAAGTGAGAGGAAGGGAATTAATGAGCAAAATAGAGAGGCAAGACATTGAAGTGAAACAGAAGTGGAGGATTGTCTGTTGACAATGTACATGATACTGTTTTTGACTGGACTGATGTGCAGTATATTTATGCTGGGAAAATTCATTTTACAAGCTGCTGTGATGTACAGTGATAGAACATATTAAATGAATAGATACATAAATGGCAGAGAAGAGATTGAAACCCAATCTTCTTTACCCCAGAGTCCAGATTCTTACACACTGTGCTCAACAAATGAAGCTGAGTACATTCCCAGAACGCCAGCCATTTTCATTTTATAATGTGTAGGGCTATGTTCTTCTACATGCCTCGTTCCAGTTAGCCAAATGTTCAGATTCTCTGATAAGTCACAGGCAAGGTGTTCAGTGCCTCCTAGAATATTTGGATAGTCCATGTTCTAGCTTGAAAAAAACAGGCTTCGCAAGAGCTGAGGACCTGACCAAGGACATGAAGCAAGAGAAGCAGCAGAAGTGTTTTCTAGTTGCCTGCAGGTGATGGGGAAAATGTGGTGTGCAGAGCATTCTGAGTTCTCCAGGTGCTTCTTGTTGGCCTTTAATTTGATAATTGCACATGGGCACACACAAAATGAGATGAGGTATGCAAAGCATTTTGTTAAGTGGAAAATGCTATCCTATGCAAATTATTACTATTATGACTTAACACAATCCAGAATATGCATTGCTTAATAAACTGAGGTTAACTCTGGAATAGATAGATGTCTTATGCCATATCAAGGAAAAAAATAATATTATATTTCATACAAATATTTTTATGTTTATATACTTAACTTATTAAAACATCATAGTCCTGTAAGTAAGATGCCCCCATAGATGTTGTAAACCTTCTTTTACATTTTTATTGTTTATCTTGCTTTCAATTTGCATGCTTTCAGTTCCCTCTTCAGTAATAGAATTACTCTGTTCTCTGTTGATTGATTCTAAGAATTTGCTGAATCCAGCCAAACTATGACATATTTGCATTTTTAAGGCTTGAAATATTCTTTCAGTTTTTAAAATGAGTTTATTTTGAGGAAATGTATGACTTCTTAAACTAATGGCAAATTAAGTTAATAAAATTCATACCTGCTGTGGGCAATGATGATTACATATCAAAGGAAAAATAAATCAAAGGCTAAATTCCACACTCTCTAATTGGTCACATTTCCCATTCATTTCAGTAGGAGACTTTCTCTTTGGGGTTATAATGTTGAGGCATAG
>NW_006159757.1:7401430-7438160 GCF_000334495.1 Tupaia belangeri chinensis
CTTTCCCCTTTGAAGTTGCTTCCTTCTCTAGTCTTCTCCTTTAGAAGCTACCACTGTTGACCTTGTCTCCCTCCTCCCACCAGCCACACAACCATCTTAATTTTTTTACCATAACTGTTCATAACCTGACATACATTGATCATATCCTAATATTTATATTTCTTATAAAGCATGTTTAATTTGTATACTACTGTGTTTGCTGATCACTTGTTAACACCATAGCATTTCTAAATGCATTTGAAAAAAAGCTGGTGCAGAATGAGATGCAAGGCTAGAATTCAGACACATTTTCCACAAGACCCTTCTAAACCTAAACTCTTGTGCTATCTAGACAAAAATGTAACTCTCTAGCCTGTGACACACCCTGCCTCACACTCTTAATTATTGCCTTCAAAGTAAGGTCAATTTAGGATAATTTTTAAATGGTATGATCTTTTACAAAACTGGAAAAACTTGGAATATTTGACTTAGTTTACATGTTATGAAGACCATAAATCCAAGTTCATCTGAGCTGGACCAATTAGGAATCATGGGATGAGTGAGCAAATAGTTCTATTAAGAGATGTGTATCTCAAATAAGCACATCTTTTTAGCCCAAAATGGTCTTTTGTATAGTTTCTATTAAAAATTAAAATTTGCCCTGAAAGAGACAGATTTCTTTCTTTCTTTCTCTCTTTCTTTCTTTTTCTCTTTCTTTCTCTTTTTTTTTTTAGAGAGAGAGAGAGATTTTTACTATAGGGTTAATTCACTCACCAGAGAGACAGAGAGACAGAAAGTGAGAAATCACCACCCAGAAAGGATGGCCACTCCACAATCCCTCTCTTCCATTCTCCTCTTGGGATTTTGGGCACGCACGCACATGTGCCTGGAGTGAGTTTCAAGCTGACAGGTCCAAAACTTGAACCGTGGTTGACTATGTGGGTGTCCAGCGATGTAACCATTATGACATCTGCTGGTCCCCTGAAAGAGACAAATTCCTAATTCTACAAACAAACCTATCTCTAATACAGAGCCCTAGAAGTTTCTTAGAATCTAAAATGAGTGATAGTAGCTTTCTTGATATTATTTATGCCATATATCATATTAGGATTTATTTAGTCAATGCTTTCATAAGGATGCAACATTGAGAGATAGCAAAATGCATGAAGTAATTAACCACACACACAAAAGCAGCTTACTTACAGAAAAAACTCCAAAGGGTAAGTAGAGTCAGAGATGCTAAGCAAGATAGAAAATACTGAAATACATTTGGGTAATTCTCACCTGGGGTAAGATTATTTAGTAGAAATATCCCTGGCAAGTATATAAAAGATCAGAGGAGATCATGACCAGCTTAGAGAACAAATGATCAAAAGTGGGTAGCTTCCAGAATTAAAATCAAATCAATGCAATTCAATTCAACACAAGCATTCACTTGGAAAATAACTGTACGAATACACTGTGGCAGGAGCTATAATATTTAACATAGACCCCAACCTTAAATAACTGATACTTAGGAAAGGACATTAGGAAAATGGATAAATAAGTAAAAACTTATAATAAAATTATTAAAGAAAGTAATTGATTGTTAAGATGCCAGAGTTTGAATTTCATCAAGTCCCTTAATTCTCTTTGTTTCCTCAATGATATATAGACTGTTTTAGATCACTGGACCATTTGTAAATATTATGTGTAAAAATAATTTTTTAGGGTTTAATCTCACCAGAAACAAACTCATGGGCAAAACAAAACAAACTCACAGATAAAATCTCAATGTATTCAATGGATAAATGACCACAAAAGGGGCACTACAGGAGTTCAACAACACTTGCTATGGTGATAGGAGGCAAAAAGAACCAAAAGGAAGGCATAGTTCAATGTTTCTATGAAGGATGGTTAAGTGGGAAAAAAAACAGAGACATGGAGATAGAAAGTGAGGAGTACATTTTGGAACTTTGGCCTAGAGTATAGAAAACATCAAAGGAAGCAGTGAAAGGAAATTTATCCTTAATTAGGTAATATGAAACCACTGTTTTTGATTAGAGTAGTGATATTCATAACTATTTAAACAAATAAAAAGGATCTGGAGGTAATGTATAAGGAAGTGGAAAGACTGGATGATAAAGAATGAAGAAAGAATATCAGGAAGATTAGTCTGTAAAAGAAGAGCAGGTCCTTGGGTTATTGAAGTGGAAGTCATAGTGGAACTTACCAGTAAGGAAATAGTGCTAAGTTTTACTTGAATTTTACAGAAGCTGATGGTTATCATGATAATGATAACAATGATGACACATATTTGTACAAAAGTAGATAGGTGTCATCTTCCGAAAAACCTTAATGACTAGGTTGAGTCAACTTCTGCGTAGAGATTTGAGTCATCAAGAACTCTTCATAAAGAAGATGAATCTGGCAGCAGTATGTACGTGGATTATGAAGAAACTAAACTCAGAGAGAAGACCTGGAAGGTTCTTAAGTAGCTCAGGTGGTAGACACAATTAAATTAAGTATTGGGTGGTGCAAAGAAAAACAACTAGTGGGAAAAGATAGCTGTGGTATGTTTTCTGATACAACTTTTATTTTTATACTGAGACAGAACAAATATAACTTTTCTTTAAATCCATGCAATTCATATCCCCTGTAGTACTTGTCCGGGTAAGAGGTAGCAAACCAAATTGCTTTGTTATAGCTGTCTTCAAAAAGAAAAGATGAATGTAACTCTTGTGTATAGAACATAGTAATTCACTGGAAGTTCCCATTAGAGTGGTGAGTAATCAAAGACAGCACCATGTTTTATAGCTTGAGTGATTGGAAGAATGTTAGTCTCATTAAGCGAAATCAAAAAGTCAGCAGTGGTGTTCAGTTTTGCATAGGTTGAGTTTGAGGGGATGACAGATAGACATGGGTGTGGGGAAATTCAACAGAAGGCAGGGAATTTCATAGCCTGAGTAGAGAAGCAGGGCTGGGTTTAAAGACTTCGAAGACATACTATTAAAATTGTAGTTGAAGCCAGGATTAATTCCCTGAATTAATAAAGCAATTTCTATGAAGCTGGATGAAGAAGCAGAACTCATCGACTCATCCCTGTTTCAAAAGGACATCTTGGGAGCAGATAAGAGTTCTCAGAGTGGAAAGAACTGTTCCTGGTTTCTTTGTATTCAGATGTAAAGGAAGAATAGACTATGATTTAGTTGATTTAATCAGCCTCGTCTGCTAAACCCAATAATTAAGCCTCCTCCACTGCACTTCTATTCTCATCCAGGCTGTACCTAAATTACTCAATTTGTATAGTTATATTGATTAAATATCCAACTCCTCTACTTTGTGTGGGATACAACCATTTATAAGTCTTAAAAGAACTGTCTAAAGAACTTAACCTGATTTAAGATTTTAGTAGCATGGGAAACAAACCTACATTTTCAGAGGTTTATTTAATAATGATTATTTTGCAAATGTTTAATTTCATTCTGGGCATTACTTGCCAATCTTTTTAAAGTTAAAATTAGAGAAGTTGAAAGCATCAAGATCTTTTCTCAATAATTTACTAACATCAGTTAAGTTCCATCAGACTAAAAATGAAAAGAATTCATTCTTACACTGAAAATAATTGTTATTGAATAAATTAAAAACTAAGAATAATAAAAATCATAAAGTTCTGATCAATATACTACAGTGCAAAATTTCAATATTTTGAAATAAATGTGAATTTACATGTATTTTAGTGTGAGGGGTTATATTTCTTGGTAGAAGGACACATGCAGACAGAGCAAGACTGAGTTAAGTTCTATGTGACCTTGGACAAGTCGTCTAACCTGTCTGAGTGTTCGTTTTCTCATAGTTAGATGTGCTTAGGCTAAACCCATGTCTGTCCAATGTGCACTGAAGAGTGCCTTCAGAGAGTGCCTTGGGGAGTGGTAGCACATGGCTCTGTGCTTTATCCAGGGTGGTCCCAATACTTTGCTTATGTTTCCTTTTAGATTTGTTTTTCACTTAAGTAGATGCTTCTACAGCTTAAACATTACATTCTCAAACCCTCAGAGTAGATACTCTTTATCCATCCCTAAAATTTGTACAGTCTAAACAAGCATGTTCTATGGATTAGTCTTGTTAAAATAATATTTAAGGCTGAATGCAGCATAGCAGTAAAACACCATGCTCTGCCTTTGGGGAGATCCTGTGTTCATGTCCAGAGACCTCTCCTGAGTATGCTAGGCATGCATGTGCCCATGACCTGAGGCTGGGGGGACCAGTGGATAGTTTAATGGGTACATCAGTGGACTCTCACGTAGTCAACCATGGTTCAAGTCCTGAACCTGGTAGCTTCAAACTCACACTGGACATGTGTGCGTGTCTGCCCAATTTCCTGAGAGTAGAACAGAGAAAAAGGATTGCTGCATAGTAGCCATCCCTCCTGGGGGTGTGATTTCTCACTTTCTGCCTCTCTGTCTCTCTCTGTTTCTTTGGTAAGTGCATAAGCCCTATAGGGAAGGAAAAAAAAAAACTATAGGGTGTGCTATCTTTCTCTCTCTTTATCTCCTGTTCATGAAAGAGAGAAATGAACTTAAAATGAAATGGCACTTTTCCTGTGGATAAAGAGTTCAACATGCAGGAAGAGCTGTAGTAGAGAGATACATCACAAGCAATTTTGTTTATAATTCCATGCTTTAGACTTGCCAACTCAAAATTTCTTCAATTCATGTCTCAGCTTCCAGATACTTACCCTTACAGTCATTGGAAATATTGCAGTCTGCCTTCCCCAGTCCAAGTTTTGACTTGCCAAAAACACCTCCTCTTCTGGTATTTCAGCAAAGGGCAGAACCTTTTCATTAAGTGTCTTCTAAAAGATTAGGGGGTCCTTTATATTGTGTAGGAAATTTTTCTCTCCATTGTCATAAGCCCCTTAGTAAAACCTTAAAGGAATGTGGGTCGCGATGATGTAGTTTAACCATAGAAACTACTTATTTTATTTTTCTTTGTGTGACATTGGCTTTTTGGAATGAAATTGATTTGTCTTAACTTCAAAGGACTTTTTCTAAAAAAATTTTTTTCTTTTTTCATCCAAATCCAAGAAAAGATGTGGGATGCTAGCCTGTTTCACCAAATGTGCTGATTCAGATGGGAATGATTTAGGTGACTAGATCTACCCCTACTGGGATATTCTTAACTCCTATACCAGATATGGGCTGGTCAGAGCACAAACACCCAAGTCTTATATGGAAAAAAGCTTCTGCTAAAATCTGGTTCTCATCTGAATTTTCCAAGTTGCTAGTAAAAAATAGCCACATAATTCAAAGGATGCATAAATATTTTCAGTTATTAGAAAAAAGGGACATATAGTTTCTGTGGTTTCCAATACTCAGAGACAATATGGGGGCTCATGTCAGACAGCACCGGTGGCAGGAGTCACTGTGTCAGGGCCAACTGTTTTATGCAGAACTCTGCGTGACCTACAATGGCAAGATTTCACCCAGCATTTAAGTAAAGCAGAGGTGACAAGCTTAGCTTTTTTTTTTTAAATATAGTTTTCTGTGATTTTTCCCATATAATAGCTGCCCCTGATAGACTACTATGGGGGCATTTAAAGTTTAAAAAAGTCAACTCTCCAATAATGGTTACGTCACTGGACTCCCACATGGCCGACTGCTGTTTGAGTCCCGAATCAGAGGCTTAAAACTCATGCCAGGCACATGTGCATGTATGCCCAAAATCCCAAGAGAAGAATGGAGGAGAAGGGATTGTGGTGTGGCCATCCCCCCTGGGGGGTGATTTCTCACTTTCTGTCTCTCTGTCTCTCCATACAGCAAAAATCTCTCCAAAAAAAATAATAATAAATTGCCAGAGGGTGTATACACCTGCCAGGAAGAGATAGAGAGAGAGGGAGAAAGCACCCCCTGATGGTGAGAGGTCACACTGCAATAGCTTCTCTTTTATTTCTCCATCTTGTCTTGATTTTGGCCACATACACACATGTGCCTGGCTTGTTTTTAAAGCTGCCATGTTGTGAACCTCACAGTCAGTCATGTAGGATCTGACTCCCTAACCACCAGATCCTCCAACTGAATATTTTTAATTTAGAAGTTTTTTTGAACCACCAGTGGTAGCCCAGGTAGTATAACATCACTCTGTGATGCTAGTGTCCTGTGGAAGACTGCAGTTCCATTCCTGGGTTGGCCTGAAACATGCTGGACATGTGCATAAGCACTTGGAATCATGGCTGACTGGCAGACAGGAGTGATGATAGTGATGAGATCCTGTCAAGGATGTCTGCTTTTTTTCTCTTTCTCATGAAAGAAAGAAAGTAAATAAACTTTAAAGAAAATAGAAAATAATTTAAAATAATTTTTTTCCCAAAGATGAGTGAAAAATTAATCAGAAAAAAAGATTTTCATTTTGAAGAAAGATGCATTAATGGGACCAGCAGTTAGCATAATGGCTATGGCACTGGGCTCCCATGTAGCCAACCACGGTTCAAGACCCAGACTGAGTGGCTTAAACTCACTCAGGGCACATGTGCATGCATGCCCAAGATCCCGAGAGGAGAATGGAGAAGGGATTGAGGCATGGCCATCCCCCTTGGGGGTGATTTCTCGCTTTCTATCTCTGTCTCTCTCTGTCTTTCTGGTGAGCACACGCGTCCTATAGCAAAAACCTCTCAAAAAAAAAAAAAAGAAAAATAAGTTAAATTTAAAAATTTCAGAAAAGCATAATGAGGAAAATTAATATTTCCATCATTCGGAAAAAAAAAATCCTTCTAAACATTTGATATAATTTTCTTTAGCATTTTTTTTTTCTATTTGTGATCTCTATCTCTGGATTATATATCTATAATCTTATACTTACTTTTCTCCACTTAACTTTAGGCCATAAATATTTCTCTATGCCATGAAAAATTATGATTGCATTATTTTACATGTCTTTAAACAACATTTTATAATTTGATGCATGCAACTTATTTAACCAGTCCATCCTTTTGCTGAATTTTTCTGGTTTCTTATTAATTAAAATAAGAATTCAATGAATATCCTTGTGCATAAATTTTCTTGCACATTGCTGGCTATTTTCTTATAATTTGAGATGAGCTATTATCAAAGATTTTCTTATTCTTCAAGAGATCCAATGCCTCCATCACCACCCCATTTTGTCAACATGGGGCATTGCCACCAAGAAAGACCAAAACAGTGACAAAAAAAGCTGAAGTCTTGCTTTTCAAGTTTTAAGACTCATGTCCAAGACCCTAACCTTGACAAACTACACCTCTGGTTCTTAGGGGTAACCTTTTGTTGAGACAGAAGAGTTTTCATTTTCCTGTTTTGCATTTGGAGAATTAAACCTTAAAGAAATCAAGGCATGGATGTACTATTGGAATCAAAGGTTGTTAACCTAATGTTTGTGAATGGAACAAGCAGAAATCACATGAATTGTTTCAAAACCCAATAACAATTTCATTGGGTTTCATGGTAGAAAGTGTTCTCATTCCTCAAGTCACAGTTCATTTGAGATTCCTGTCCTCTGAACAGCAGAGTAGCCAGACCTTCTCTCTTTTCTATACCCCCTGCATAACTGCCTTCACCCAGCAGTGAAGGGTGCCTACATTCCTCCCCATCCCACTTGGATTTTATTATTATTATGCAGAGTGATTATTTTGTTTAGTCCAATTTTCAGACCACATCTTCAGCCAACTCAAGAAACAAAGAACCTCCAGTTTCTTTGACCATCCTTCCTTAGGAGAGAGGGGAGATTATAAAACAACAATAACGAATTTCTTATCTAATATATTCTCAGATATTGCTCTTTTTTGAATGGGAGAGTGGATTATGCAGCAATGACTTCTGGTTGTTATCCAACATCCATCCATGTTCTTCCCTAAAATCATATTTTTAATTGGAGCATCAGTGTTCTGCATTCTCTAGGTTCTGTAATGCAGCCATGGAGCCTTCTTTCGGCTGGTGAGTATGAGTAGAGCTTCTGGAAGAGCTACCTAAACTGGAGAAGATAGCTTGAAACTACCATAATCATCACAAACAACTGTATTTCAGATTTCTTTTATGTGTTAATAAACTGTTATGCATTTAGGGAACCAGCAGTTAGCGTAATGGATATGTTGCTGGACTCCCACGTAGTAGACGGCGGTTCACGTCCCGGACCCGGTGGCTTAAAACTCACACCGGGTGCCTGTGTGTGCATGCCCAAGATCCCGAGAGGAGAATGGAGGAGAAGGGATTGCAGCGTGACCATCCCCCCTGGGGGGTGATTTCTCACTTTCTATCTCTATGTCTCTCTCTGTCTGTCTAGGGAGCGCACGTGCCCTATAGCGAAAACCTCTCAAATAAAAAATAAAAATAAATAAATAAACTGTTATGTATTTAAAGCACATTTGGAGTTTCTCAACCCTGTTCTAATGGTCTAGACTCAGAGAGTTCATTACACTCCATTTCTAACCAAGAAAAATCACTAGGGCTGAATGCACAAGTCTCCAGAGGAGAGCAGTAGTTGTTATAATGGTATTTAAAAAGGCAATGTGAAAAGAAAATTCATCAAAGTCCTGACCACACAATGCTTTACTTTTGGCATAGTCAAGGCTCTGACAGGGAACACTTGAACTTTTTAATTGAGTGCCTATCATTTTAAGCATTTGTGGCTATTTCTACATTAAAAATATGAATAATCACTTAAGCAAGAAATTTCAGGTTTTTTACCAGTACTGGACACAGAAAGCAAAGAGGATGCACATCACCAAAGTGACTGGGTGGGTGGCATGTGCCTCCCTTGTTACTAATCTAATTTATCTTCCAACCTATTGACCATTTTACTTTCTTCTAGAATGTGAGACATCTGAAGTATGAATTCTAAATGCTTTAAGCCTAACATCCCGACCCCTTCACAATATGGTCCCATCTTAACTTTATCCTCCTTTTCCTATAAGCTTCACACCAAATGTAACACATTTTAACTACTCACACCTTTCTTTTGAAATTTTTTCCATGTTTCTTTATTGCTGTTTTCTCTTTTAACCTATGAAGCTCTGATCTTAAGCATCTGCTCATTTATTGATATGTACATATAACTAATATTATTTGTAATGTATCCAGTGGCATTATGATAGGTTTTAGGATTATCCCAACAAAGTACTTATGGTTTAGTCCTTAACAAAATTACAAAAAAATAAAAAATAAAAATTACACTACCACCCTTGCCCTCAAAGATTTACCTTAATCTTTTTTCAGTCGGCCTCTTCTTTTTTTTTTTAAATTTTTTTTTGGAGAGGTTTTCGCTATAGGGCGCGTGCACTCGCCAGACAGACAGAGAGAGACATAGAGACAGAGAATGAGAAATCACCCCCCAGGGGGGATGGTCACGCCGCAACCCCTTCTCCATTCTCCTTTCGGGATCTTGTGCACGCACGCATACGCGCCTGGCATGAGTTCTAAGCCACCGGGTCCGGGATGCAAACTGCAGTTGACCACGTGGGAGTCCAACGACATAGCCATTATGCTAACGGCTGGTTCCCAGTCAGCCTCTTCTGATCCCATTCTTCCTTATGGTTTGCTTGCCTTTCTCATTTTCAGCCCTTTGCATTCATTTAAATTTTATAATCAGCTAGTCAATCTACACATTCACACACAGTAAATCTCTTGGGATCACATGAGCCTATAAAGGAAGATGGGGAGTACTGACAGTTTCATGATGTGAGTTTTCCAATTTATGAATTTTATATATTCCTCCATTTATTTAGGTTTTCTTTAATTTATCTCAAAAAATGTTTTGTGATTTCAGAATATAATCCTCACACATCTTATAAAAGATGTTTCTATAGAAATGTAATGTTTCTCAATGTTATTGCAAATCATATAACAACAAGGCTACATTTTTCTCTTTGCTGTAGGTCTATAGGTGTAGAGGTTTTGGTTTTTTGTTTGGTTTTTGTTTTTTCCTATTTTGACCTTATAGCCAGAGATTGTGTTAAATAGACGTATTAAATTTAGATTGTCTGTAAATGCTTTTGGATTTTCTCCATACAGAAACAGATTCATGAGCATATAATGAGAGTTTTACTTCTTCCTTTCAATTATTCTGTTTCTTGTGTATTTTCTTGCATTTATAGCACTGAGCTAGACTTCCAGGATATGTTGGATAGACGTGATAAGGAGCATGTACTTTTTTTTTCTTTCCAACCCTCAGGGGAAAAACTTCCACAATTTCACCTTTAATGCAGTTTGACTAACACTCCTCTGACCTGCCCCTCTTCCTAGGACAGAGCTCTCCCAGTTTTAAGTGAGACTCTGGGGACCTCCCAGGACCATTTCCTTTGCTCGTGTCTAACTTTGGTCTCCAGATTGCAGAGACCTTCATTCTGCTTTGCAGATGTTTGCAGCTTAAATACTTTCCATTTCCTCCCTGTGCACTTTCAGAATTCAGCAAATTAGAGGAACATGTGACCTTGTTGAAGGCCCTTATTTGTTACAGAGCCCCCCTATACAGCCCACACTCTGCTGGGACCACTCTTCCTAAGAAGTGGGCCAGGGATAGTCCCGATGCTGAGCTGCTGGCCGAGAATCTCTAACGTCTCAGGATAGAGGGTTGTTGCAGGCTGTCTCCTTTCCTGAAGTATAGCCCCTCTACTTTGCATTGTTTAAGCAGCTCCTTAGCACCTTCAGATGACTTGAGGTTTTGTCTGGTTTATCTAGTCATTCTTAGCATCGGGCTTGATCTACCACAAATGTCTCCTTCTTACTCAGAAGTAGAAGTCTCATAACAGGTTTTTAAATGATACTTCCAAATTTTTCTTTGATTTCAGCCTTTAGAGATAGACTATCAGAAATGAAGCGAATGAAATACCAGATTCTGCCTGAAGAAGTCTTAAGATTATTCTCAGAATGGGATGAACAGTTAGCATAATGGCTATGTCACTGAACTCTCATGTGTAGACTGCAGTTTGAGTCCTGGACCCAGTGACTTAAATTCACACCGGGTGCATGTGCGTGTGTGCCCAAGATCCCAAGAGGAGAATGGAGGAGAAGGGATTGCGGTATGGCCATCCCCCCTGGGGGGTGATTTACTCACTTTCTGTCTCTCTGTCTCTCTCTGTCTTTCTGGCTTGTGCATGCACCCTATGGCAAAAACCTTTCCAAAAGAAAAAAAAAAGATTATTCTCAGAATGAAGAGAAATGTGAAAATTAAGAGTCAGACAAAGTAGTCAGGCTAACTTTGTATAAATCTAAAGGACAGGGCCAGCAGGAGTTTAGCTAAAAACCATTAGAAAACTAAATATTGCCCTTGAATTATTCTTTTAAAAATTTTATTTGGGAACCAGCAGTTAGAGTAATGGCTATGTCGCTGGACTCCCACGTAGTCGACCACGGTTCGTGTCCCGGACCCGGTGGCTTAAAACTCACGCCGGGCGCATGTGCGTGTGTGCCCAAGATCCTGAGAGGAGAATGGAGGAGAAGGGATTGCGGCGTGACCATCCCCCTTGGGGGGTGATTTCTCACTTTCTGTCTCTATATCTCTCTCTGTCTGTCTGGCGAGCGCACGCGCCCTATAGTGAAAATCTCTCCAAAAAAAAAAAAAAGAAAAATTTTATTTAATTTTACTTATCATTATTATTATTTTTTCAATTTGCTACAGGGCAGTCTTGACCATTACTTCAGTCTGTTAAGCCATATATATACAAAGCACACAGGGCAGACAAAGGGAGCTCATCACCCTGGAAATGATTCACTTTGGAGCTCCATGGAAATGTTCCCTTTCTATTGTGGACTAGTCATCTTGAAGCAGGCATGACCCCATCTTGGAGGAGTGCCTCCAAGAGACATGGGGAATGAAACAAGTGTGACTCCATTTTGAAAAGGTGCTTCCATCTTAGAAACTGTGCCTCCTTCTCCCCATCCTCACTAAAGTAGATAAGATCAACAGAAGCCCCACTCCCAGGTGCCTTAAGGAACAATCAGTGACCAACAGATCTTGTCCAGAACCAGGGGAGCTATTAAAATCCCACTGTGATCAGAATATGCCCTCAGGAATGATTAACCTGCTTGCTTTGCTTCTGTAACCAGATTTTTGCTTTTAAAGAAAAAAAAACCCCTACATTCCCCACCCCCAACATCTCTCCTGAAGCCCCTTCACTTTGTTTCTTTGTCCTTATTAATCATCAAGCCATCCTGGACACAATTGTGCATTTTTGGCCTATATAGGCTCCTTTCTCCTTTCACCCGGGACTGTGGAGTTTTGAGAGACATAAGTCCCCCCATATGCTGCCAGCTTAATCAATAAACTCCAATAAATTTAGCTGTGTCTGGATGTCCTCTTATTTCTCATTGAGTAGACTCTAACAATCTGAGCTCCAAAAGAGTCATCCAGAGCTCTAGCCAAAGCATATATGAGGGTAATCTCTTACTCCATTATTTGAAGAAGTAATTTTCCAACCTGATAGGCAAACACAATTTCTCCCTTAAAATTTCATGCACATTTTATCTAGCCTTGAACATCTTTTCCAAATAGAGAATAGCTGATTAAACATAAATAAGGGACTGGAGCATTTTACTCCAAGAGGAGATGTTCTCTGGCTTTGAATGGCTAGGCATAGTTGGGGTACACTCCACTCCAGCAGCCACATATAACTCCAGCTAGCATAGCTCTCTATTTTCATGTGTCTTTTTAGGTGTGAATGGTAGAGCGGTTATTGGAATGTATTAACTCTGCCATGGCATAATTGGCATTCCATTGGCGGCAGGGAATGATCCAAATCATGGCTTCTGGACAAGGCATAGTAACTGCTCCTTCACTTGCTTGCTCCTCGGGCATGCCAACCTCAATAAGCATCTGTTCATCTGCAAACACAGCTGTGGACCTGGAACCAGTGAAGACTCAAGAGTGGTCAACCATCTAGGACTTGATGTGGAGGGACTCTCAATCATGACTGAGCACATTTTAATGAAGATGGGGAAAAAAGGAAAGAAAAGGAGAAGGTGAGAAATGTTTACTGAAGTTTTTTTTCTGGGTAGAGAGGAAATATTTGTTCACCTTCATTCTTGTGCCCTTTTATATCTCCCTAAATTTCGCCACATGTTCCCATGTTAAATCTTAAGTAAGATTTCCTTCTCAGTAAAAAATGCTGGCATGAAAGATAATTCATATTCATAGAAGTGATTCTGATGAAAATAATCCCTAGGGCTTCCGTGCACTGCATCCTGAATTAAAATGCTTTGGACGTTCAGGGTTTGAGCTTGTCTGTCTCCTGGGATGCCATTAATGGTTTATGCATATTAGGCTATTTTCCAAATTCTGCTTTTTCACTCTGGAAAACAAGTTAAGAAATCCAGTTCAGATACATTGGGAAAGCTTTAAAAACTGATAAAGATTTTCATCTGGATAGGATGATTTGAATGTGATGCTGCTTGATTTGGGGGTCAAGCACTGAAGGATCTCTCTAGATTTTTAAAATTGACATGATGTGAAAAAAAATTTAATTTCTTTTTTTTTTTTTTTTTTTTTGATATTGTAGAAAAACCCTGAGCTGGGATTTTTAAAATTATTGTTTCTTGGCTCAACTTTGTCCTTAATTAGATGAATGACTTGGAATGACTTGGAAGTCACTTAACCTTTATGGGCCTAAGTTTTATTACCTGTAAATGAGGATTTGCTTGGTCTCTTTGAACTGCCTCCCACCAATAAAGCCTTTATTGCTTTTAAAATAAATAAATAAATAAAAGCATTTCTTCTGAGAGAGAGAGAGAGAAAGAGAGAGAAGTAGCACCCCGACAGGTCTGGATGACATGATCCACCCCAGCTCCAGCTAGCCTCAGATCACAGGCACACACGTACCCAGGGTACTCAGCAAGGTCTCAGAACATGAACCTGGAACCTTTCCGGGAGGGTCAGACTCCCACAGCACTACATTTTACAACTGTGCCATTATCCGATGTTAACTTTTAATTCTTTTCCACTTGCCTACTCCCCTCTATTTCTCTTATTTCTTAGTCCTCATTCCAATTTGACCTTGGCTTCTCCTCTAGCTAGCCGAGGAAGCATAGGCAAGTTATTTCATCTTTCTCTGCTCTGAAAAAAAAAAAAGAATTGCAATCTTGCCTGCCTCACAGAGTTGATGTGAGGATTCCATGATTAATATATGTAACATATTTGACTCAGTAATATATAAATAAGTATTAGCCAATATTCATTATTTTCCAAGATTGGCTTTATTTACTCAAGAGTATAGTTGATGCACTTTGTTCTTGGATACCAAGGATAGAGCTGAAGGTATTATCATCAAGAATGGCCTCCATGTATTGAAGAAAAATAAGCATATTGGTGTATTGACCCTCTTTCTTTTGCCTAGGCTCTTCCACTTGCCTACTCCCCTCTATTTCTCTTATTTCTTAGTCCTCATTCCAATTTGACCTTGGCTTCTCCTCTAGCTAGCCGAGGAAGCATAGGCAAGTTATTTCATCTTTCTCTGCTCTGAAAAAAAAAAAGAGAATTGCAATCTTGCCTGCCTCACAGAGTTGATGTGAGGATTCCATGATTAATATATGTAACATATTTGACTCAGTAATATATAAATAAGTATTAGCCAATATTCATTATTTTCCAAGATTGGCTTTATTTACTCAAGAGTATAGTTGATGCACTTTGTTCTTGGATACCAAGGATAGAGCTGAAGGTATTATCATCAAGAATGGCCTCCATGTATTGAAGAAAAATAAGCATATTGGTGTATTGACCCTCTTTCTTTTGCCTAGGCTCACACCGCTAACTCAGGGGCTCTGTGTAGTCACACAAGCTTCAATATCTCTCTCCAGCTATAACTTTTCCACCATCCTTATGAGAAAACACAGAGTGTTTATCTCAGTTTGGAGACCTTAAAAACAAGATCCAAGCATGCACTTGTCTTAGCCCTCCCAGGTCTGCGCTTCAGGTTGGAATTATCAACATGCAGATGTGGTCAGGAAAAAATATGTATCATATATTCCAAGTGAAACACTAGAAAGACTGAGTAATACAGTTTGGGGGAAGTAGATTAAGTATTTTTGTGTTATAATTACATATCTGTGCAACACCTAGCTCCTAATTGTACAGGTATATACGTTTTGACAAATGTGCTTAGTATCTGCCCAATACCCTGATCATGATATAGAACATGAACTCTAGAAAGTTGCCCTATGTCCTTCCTAGTCAATAAGTCTCTTTCATCAGCAGCAGCTATTATTTTGATTCTTAGACCCATAATTAGTTTCGCCTGCTTTTGAACTTCATACAAATGTATTCTCTTGTGTTTGATTTCTTTCTCAGCCTAATGTATTTGAGATTAATCCTTGTTGTACATATCAACAGCTCATGTTGTTTCAATGCTGAGGAGTTAATCTTCCATTGTGCAAATATATGTACAATATATGTACAGTTAATTTGTTTATTCCTTTTACTGTGAATGGGCATTGGGCAGGTTTTTTTTTTTTCTTAAGAATAAAACTGTAAAAGAATGTGAAGTGATTTTTTTTCCCCTGAACTTTTTAAGTTTTCTGCCATGCAATTATATTTTCTAAAATGTGAAAGATTGAAAATGTATCTCAAGGTCTGCTCAGGTCCCCTCTTTTCCATAAGCAATCTAACCACCTTCCCTATGTTACTCATTTCTCTTTTTTGCCTGCCTTTGCACGTGCCCAGGCACTAACACAATGCATAGTGACCTCATGTAGCTTGCCTTTGGATCCTGTTTGTTGTGAACTAGACTTGTCTCCTTATTAGGTGACACTAGTTTTGTTTTTCAAATTACTTATTACTTTCCATGATGGGGAGCAAAATGCTAGAGATCTAGACATAGTCAACAAGTTTCTATTTTTTGATGACTGTTTTGATTAGTCTTGGTTGTTGAATTATTGCATATCTTTTCCTTCCCTATTCAGAGCGCAGGCCCGTAGGAATCTGCTTCACGGCAAATGTGGTTAAGTATACAGATTTGCACAATGGAAGGATGCTATATTGGAACATTTGCAAAATCACTGTTCAAATGATGTTCTCTGCATGGGATGTAGATAGAAACAGTCCTGATCATGCTCATTGTTGCTGTACAATACAAATGGGGACTTTTAGTCTCTAGATGTTGTGTGACACGTATGTGTACATCTGTGAAAGTATACACGTGTTTGGGTGTGTATGTATGTGTCTCTGTGTATTATATGTGTGCGTTGTGTGTAACTCTTTGTGTGTTCTTGTGCCTGTGTATATGTGTCTTTCTGTGTGTCCATGTGTGCACATATGGTATGTGGTTGTATGTTTTGTTTGTACATGTATATTTTGTATGCACATGCACACATGCGTGTGTTTGAGAATGTATGTGTGTGCACATGCATGCATGCACATGCTTACATGCATCTTTATGCAGTTATAAAAGGGAGGATGAAAAGATAGAATTACTATAATTGAAAATAGGAATAGGGGCCAGACTGTGGAGTGGTGGTTAAGGCAGCTGAATCCCACATGACCGACTATATGTTTCATGTCCTAGACTCAGTGGCTTGAAAAACACTCTGGGCATGTGTGCGTACATACCCCATATCCCAATAGGGTAGAGAAAGGGATGAGAAGGAGTTTTGATGTAACTATTTCCCCTGAATAATCCTTTCTCCCTGTTCCTCCCAGTTTCTGTCTCTCTGTCTCTCTTTGGCAAGTGCACATGCCCTCTAATAAAATTTTAAAAAATAGAAATAAATGAGTGATCCATTGAACTTTGATGATAAAATACCAGCTTTGGTTGCCAAGTAGTGAGAACTGGAAGGATTATTCAGCTGAGTGTTAATAAATCTTCTCTAAACTCCACAGAAGAGCCATGCTCCCTACTCTTCCATCCTATCTTTCTGTGTTAGTCTTCACGTTCATAATTGCTGCCTTAGATGGCTTGGATCTATATTTTAGCACAATATTTTCTTCTTCATTTTTTTCCTCATTTTTGCATCTTATTTTAATAAAAACATACAGAAAAAAGCTTAAACATATTTTAATAGCAAATATTTAATGAGTCTTTAGTTAATGGTAATGAACAGTTAAAATGTATAACCATGTAGAAAGGAAACATTATTTTCAAAATATAGAAACCCAGTAATAGCTTATCAAAACTTCATTAATTATTAGAGTACTTAATTTGATTTTAAGTGCTTCAATTTAGAAAAGCTTTTACAGATTTTATTCAGAATGTCAAGTAGGCATAAAACTGAACATTGTAATTTTATTTTTATTTATATTTAGCACCTATAATAATAGTTTGCTGAATATTAACAGTTTCTATAGGAATAATGGCATTTAATATATGTGCATAATTTTATATATAAAGATATAAGTAAATATGTTGATGTATATGGATGTATGCATATACGTAGGTATACATAATATGCAAAGTGCATGCATGTCTGTTAGTATGTATGGATATATATATATACACACACACACACACAATAATAAAATCAGCGCCAGCTGGTAGCATGGTTAGCATGGTGGTTAAGGTGGCTGGATCCCACATAACTGATTGTGTAGTTCAAATCCCAGACCCAGTAACTTGAAACAGAAGCCAGGCATGTGTATGTATGCCCAGAATCCCAAGGAGTAAATAGATAAAACTGGATTGCAGCATGGCTATACTCCTTGAGGTTGCTTTCTCACTTCCCCTCTCTCTCTCTCTGTCTCCCCAGTGTGCACATGCCCTACATATAAATTTTTAAAAATAATAAAACAAAATAAAAACTAGCATACACTTATTTTTTTGCCTTTTTATTTACCAATAGATTATGGACATATTTCCAGAGCAATAGATATTGACCTACAGGACCATTGACAGTGATCGAATGAAATACCATTCTAACAATCTTCTTAGGTAGAATTATTAAATTAGTTCTAGTTTTCCATTACAAAAAACACATTGTGAGATTTTGCTCCTACAAAAGATGAAATAATAGGGATGAGGTTTGCCCCCCTCTATCTGAAACAACTTAAAAAACAGATCAAATATATAAAGCATTATTTTTCAATACACTGGACATCAAGAAAAAGAAAGGAAAAAGCTGGGAACAAACAAGGTAAGATCCAGCTTTCAGTCTTGAGGGGATTTGAAAACCACAAGAGAGGGGAGCCCCAACGGAATCTGACAGACTCCTTGCAATGAGGACAGTTGAGGTCCAGGGAGACCAGGGAGACCACAGCTCTCACAGGGCTGAGTGCTAGAGAGGAGAAAGTTACAGCCAGAGAAGACTCCTGAGATCTGCTGAGTCCTTCTTGAAGACCTGTCAGTACTGATCAGAGCACACACATGCATGTGAGGCATGGAGTCAAGGCACTGGTTGGGAAGGCGCTTGCCTTTCTCATTTCTGTAGCACAAGAAAAGTTTAGCCCCTGTTATCTGCTTCATTGCCAAAGGTTAGAAGGAAAGGACTTGTGTTCCTACCAGGGCATCTAGTGGGAACATAGACAACCTCTGCGGGGTTGTTCCTGTCAGTCACAGAGAATTCTAGCTTTAAAACCACCCTGGGTCACCTGGTTAGGAAAATGAGGCTTCACAGAAAGAGTTATCCAGGCAATAGGATTCTAATTCCTCTGTAGCTAAATGGTGATGTGGTTTATAAAATTATCTGTATTAAAATACACACATACAGGAAAAGCAAATATCTCTGGAGTTCTTTTCAGAAATTTTACCCCACAGAAAAAGGCTATTGCCTCTGAAGATAATCAGGCAAAAATTGTTGGTGAAACTTAAAAATACAAAGGATATAACAGTCTTTCTTGGGAGTTTGAAAAATTCACTACTCCTCTTGAATTCAGTGAATAATAAGCCCATTTCTTTTTAAGAATTATTTTATTTAACTTTATTTATTTACTTATTTTAATTTGATCAGAGAGAGACAGAGCAAGAGTGAGAGAGAGAAAGCTACCAGGTCCGGGACTCAAACCACGTTGGCCATATGGAAGTCCACCCCCCCTTAACCACCATGCTACCTGCTAGTTCCAAGTCCATTTTTTTAATGATTTTCTCCTTTAGAGTCCTTTTCCAATCAGTGGAAGTACTCAAAGATTCTCCCCTGCTACAAGGTCAGCTCTGCTAGGACAGAGACCAGTCAGTGTTGATAATTGCTATTCCTCGTGACTCAGAACCTGGCACTCGGAAGACATTAAAAAATATTTAATAAGTGAAAGAATGAAATATATAAAGCATAAATGGATGAATGATGTTCTCTTATTGGACTTATGCTGTCTTGCCATTACTCTAATAGCTGGTATCATGAGCGTTTACTGTACTAAACACTTCATTTCCATCAACTCTTAATTTTCTTTTCCCTTTTTAAAAGGATTTTTGCCAGAGAAAGAGGGAGAGGAAAAGTGAGAAATCACTCCCCAGAGGGTATGGCCACTCTACAATCTCTTTTCCTTCATTCTCCTCATGTGCAGCCAGGCACATGTTTTTCAAACCACCAGGTTCAGGACTTAAGCTGCAGTCAGCCATGTGGTATCCATCACCTTTACTACCACGCCACCTCCTGGCCTCCCATCAACTCTTTTAATGAAACTTCTTTAAAAATACTTATCCTCTGTTTTAAAATATGTGATAATTAGTCAGCAGGGATGTTTACCTGTTACTGCGGTAACTACAATCAATACACAGAACAGAACATCACACGGGTCCATTCTGCTTACTGCTACAAGGTCAGCTCTGCTAGGACAGAGACCAGTCAGTGTTGATAATTGCTATTCCTCTCTGCCCACAGCAAAACATTCTGCAGGTCTGTGGATTGAGTTTCTTCAAGGGTTGGGGTGTACGAAGGACTATCTTCTGGATTTTTATAGTTATGTGTCTTTATATTTAATATAATGTTAAGGCACTGGAACTCCCACATGGTCGACTATGGTTCAAGTCCCAGAGCTGACAGCTTGAAAAATGATGTCAGGCATTTGTATGTGTGTATCCAAAATCCTAGGAAGAAAATGGATGAGAAGGGATTGTGGTAAGCTCATTCCTCTTGGGAGGTGATTTCCCTCTCATTGTCTCTCTTTGTCTCTGGCAAGTGCACGCACTCTATGGCAAAAAAGGAAAAAAAATTCTCGAATGAATATCATAGACTATGAAGATCTACCTTCATATGCTGGGGTTAATCGTTCAATCTAGTATAAAAGATAAGAATGTCGGAGAGGGACCAGCAGATGGCGTAATGGTTACATCACTGAACTCCCACATAGTCAAAGACAGTTTGAATCCCAGACCCCACAGCTTAAAATTCACACCAGGCCCATGTGTGTGTGTGTGCCTAAAGATGAGAGCGAAGGAGAAAGGAAAGGAATTGCAGCATGGCCAACCTCTCCACCAGGGAGAAGGGGAGATTTTTCACTTTCAATCTCTGTCTCTCCCTGGCAAATGCATGCTCCCTATAGTAAAAATCTCAAAAAAAAAAAGAAAACAAAAACAAAAAACCCAGTGGGCAAATAACCACTCTATTGATCCGATTTATCCTGTGGTCTGTATGGATAATTTACCTTTTAGACTATCATGCTTTTTGTCAACCTAGCTTTTTCTTTTTCTTTGTACTTACCCATTTATCCAACTATCTGCCTCTCTGCCATGTGAGTAAGAGAACTCAGTTTTTAAATGCCCTGCTTCCTCTAACAGTCTTTCTTGGGAGTTTGAAAAATTCACTACTCCTCTTGAATTCAGTGAATAATAAGCCCATTTCTTTTTAAGAATTATTTTATTTAACTTTATTTATTTACTTATTTTAATTTGATCAGAGAGAGACAGAGCAAGAGTGAGAGAGAGAAAGCTACCAGGTCCGGGACTCAAACCACGTTGGCCATATGGAAGTCCACCCCCCCTTAACCACCATGCTACCTGCTAGTTCCAAGTCCATTTTTTTAATGATTTTCTCCTTTAGAGTCCTTTTCCAATCAGTGGAAGTACTCAAAGATTCTCCCCTGCTACAAGGTCAGCTCTGCTAGGACAGAGACCAGTCAGTGTTGATAATTGCTATTCCTCGTGACTCAGAACCTGGCACTCGGAAGACATTAAAAAATATTTAATAAGTGAAAGAATGAAATATATAAAGCATAAATGGATGAATGATGTTCTCTTATTGGACTTATGCTGTCTTGCCATTACTCTAATAGCTGGTATCATGAGCGTTTACTGTACTAAACACTTCATTTCCATCAACTCTTAATTTTCTTTTCCCTTTTTAAAAGGATTTTTGCCAGAGAAAGAGGGAGAGGAAAAGTGAGAAATCACTCCCCAGAGGGTATGGCCACTCTACAATCTCTTTTCCTTCATTCTCCTCATGTGCAGCCAGGCACATGTTTTTCAAACCACCAGGTTCAGGACTTAAGCTGCAGTCAGCCATGTGGTATCCATCACCTTTACTACCACGCCACCTCCTGGCCTCCCATCAACTCTTTTAATGAAACTTCTTTAAAAATACTTATCCTCTGTTTTAAAATATGTGATAATTAGTCAGCAGGGATGTTTACCTGTTACTGCGGTAACTACAATCAATACACAGAACAGAACATCACACGGGTCCATTCTGCTTACTGCTACAAGGTCAGCTCTGCTAGGACAGAGACCAGTCAGTGTTGATAATTGCTATTCCTCTCTGCCCACAGCAAAACATTCTGCAGGTCTGTGGATTGAGTTTCTTCAAGGGTTGGGGTGTACGAAGGACTATCTTCTGGATTTTTATAGTTATGTGTCTTTATATTTAATATAATGTTAAGGCACTGGAACTCCCACATGGTCGACTATGGTTCAAGTCCCAGAGCTGACAGCTTGAAAAATGATGTCAGGCATTTGTATGTGTGTATCCAAAATCCTAGGAAGAAAATGGATGAGAAGGGATTGTGGTAAGCTCATTCCTCTTGGGAGGTGATTTCCCTCTCATTGTCTCTCTTTGTCTCTGGCAAGTGCACGCACTCTATGGCAAAAAAGGAAAAAAAATTCTCGAATGAATATCATAGACTATGAAGATCTACCTTCATATGCTGGGGTTAATCGTTCAATCTAGTATAAAAGATAAGAATGTCGGAGAGGGACCAGCAGATGGCGTAATGGTTACATCACTGAACTCCCACATAGTCAAAGACAGTTTGAATCCCAGACCCCACAGCTTAAAATTCACACCAGGCCCATGTGTGTGTGTGTGCCTAAAGATGAGAGCGAAGGAGAAAGGAAAGGAATTGCAGCATGGCCAACCTCTCCACCAGGGAGAAGGGGAGATTTTTCACTTTCAATCTCTGTCTCTCCCTGGCAAATGCATGCTCCCTATAGTAAAAATCTCAAAAAAAAAAAGAAAACAAAAACAAAAAACCCAGTGGGCAAATAACCACTCTATTGATCCGATTTATCCTGTGGTCTGTATGGATAATTTACCTTTTAGACTATCATGCTTTTTGTCAACCTAGCTTTTTCTTTTTCTTTGTACTTACCCATTTATCCAACTATCTGCCTCTCTGCCATGTGAGTAAGAGAACTCAGTTTTTAAATGCCCTGCTTCCTCTCCCAAGGTCTACAAATGGAAAACTTACTTCTCTTTTGCATGTTGGCACATCAGCTTATCCATTCGGTATTGAAGTGAAAGTTTAGCAATGATCCATTAAAAAAAATAAAAATGGTAACTCCCTCATCTGCTCTTTTCTCTTAGGGTACACTCTCTAGTTGGGGATGTTTCTCTAACCCTTTCACTCCACTGTAGATCCTTAGAGATAGTGATGCCCTCTCCCCAACACTTGGGGTCCTGAGTCTTCAGGTATCACAGCTTAATGTGAATTGCTTTAAACAAATCATCTTGAGTCCTTCCTGCCACTCCTTTTGTTGAGTGGAGGCTCAGACTTCAGGACAGTCACTTTGGATGGCTTTGGAGAACAGAGAATATCTTAAGTGAAAAAGACAAGAAAGTGGGGACCACCCCCAAACAGCTCTGTTTTGAAGTTTTTCAAGAGCCCCAGTGATCATTCTTGGCTCAGCTTCCCCTCTAGTAGATTCTAGGCCATGAGTGACCCCCAAATGCTCAAACTTCACTTGAGGTGTTTTCAAATCTTGTGAATCTTATGTGATCTCTGGAGGGACAGGATGTGAAATGGCAGGGCATGGAAACAACACCACTGTCACAGCAACCTAGGCTCTGAAACAGCACAGAGGGAGATGCAAGAACACACAGCCAAGACTAAGGTCCTGGGAAGACAAAGCAAAGGCCAGCAGACTGTGGCTTCAGGGAAGAATTACAGTAACCAGTATTTCCATTGGCACTAATATGACTGAGCTTCTTCAAAGGACTTTGAAGATGGTCAATTTAATCTTAAGTACATATGCAAGTAAACTGAGGAAGAGTTATCTTTAATTTCCTAGAGGCAGCTAGCTGAATGAATTCCGAGTTGTCTGGACAGACTGTAAAGTCACTGGATTATTATTACTATTTCGCCTCTCCTGATAGCTATCAAGTTACGAAACATACAGATCACTAAAAACTGCCACGTTAAATCAAAACTCAGTCGGTTATGAGTGTGCTCGTTTCCTCAGACAGTCATAGCAAAGTACCATAAACTAAGTGGCTTAAACTACAGGCATGTGTGGTTGCACAGTTCTGGGAGCTGCAAAGTAGAAGCATGGGCAGAGTCAGTTCCCTCTCAGAGAGGGCAATTGCAGATTCTGTTTCATTCCTCTCCCACAGCTTCCGGGGGCTTGCTGGCCATCTTTGGCATCTTGTGGCTTGTAGAAACATCATTGCATTCTCTGCCTTCCTCTTCAGGTGTGTTATCCCTGTGTGTCTATTGTCTCCAAATTTCTCTCTCTTTTTTTTTAATAAAGACACCAGCCATTTGGAATTAAGGATTCACTCTACTCTACTATGACCTCATCATTAACTACTGCAACTTCAAGGACCCACTTGCCAAGTGAGATCACCTTCAGAAATAAGGGGGTAAGGACCTCACTTATAAATTTTTGAGGGAGACTCAATTCATCCCATAATAACGGGGACAATATTTAGAAATCACTATTTTGTGGAGAGTTCTCAAAAAAAAAACTTGCCCCATTTGAGCTATTTTTGGTAGAACTTCTGCTCTGACTTCCAGACTCACTGCATGTTTATAGGGCAGGGAAGGTGCCAAAGTTTACCACTAGAAAAGTCTTCCATTTGTATGTAAAATATCTCATAATTTATCATTGTACAATTACATGATAATGATTACAAGGCAATCAAAGTGTAGGACATACATATTTTCTAAATATTCTAGGAAATTATAACATTGTATTCAATTTAAATTCCATTTCTATTATAAATTCTAGATAATGATTATACAAAAAATCTTTCCTCCAAAGCAGATAACTCCATGATTTAAATTCTATGTTTATAAAGACAAATAGGAATATTTTTGAATTTCTAAATAACAGATGAATATAAGAACAAAAGCAGGTGCTTCTGCAAACAGAATGCTATTCTCTTTCCATAGCTAATTAGGTAAAAAGTAGATAGGTGAACTTATATGTTTGAACTGTTATTGCAATAAAAGAGAGTTATCCAGATTAATGCTGCTTAAGTCTAAATTGCCATTTTTTTAAACTTTCATTTCTATTTTGCAGCATTAAAATTAGAAAAGTATAGGGGGGACCAGCAGTTGGAGTAATGGCTATGTTGCTGGACTCCCATGCAGTCAACCACAATTCAAGTTCCGGACAGGGTGGCTTAAACTCACGCCGGGCGCGTGTGCATGCGTGCCCAAGATCCTGGGAGGAGAATGGAGGAGAAGGAATTGCAGCGTGGTCATCCCCTCTAGGGGTTGATTTCTCGCTTTCTGTCTCTCTGTCTCTCTCTGTCTGTCTTTCTGGCAAGTACATGCACCTTATAGCATAAACCTACCAAAAAAAAATTAGAAGAGTATCAAAATGGGTAACGAAAGCTTTTTAAAAACCAACGCTCACAGTCATTGAGTGATGGAATCCTGTCAATAGTCCTAAGGAGATCCTGGCATAGCTGAATAGTCAGTAAACTGCCTAGTGAAATGTTTAATCTGTGTTTTGTTTAACATATGGGCCTTGAGGCCCAACCACGAAGATAAGCAGTTATTGATGACTAAAAACAGAAATGACTAAAGACTGGGATCAGAGTCCAATGGAAAGCAACACGTCATATTCTCTGGAAGATAGCCTCTGAAAGCAATCCTTTTGTTCAGTTGTTCAGTTTGAAGTATTCAAAATAAAGACTTGAAATAAAGATACCCCATAATTTCTTTATACTGAAAACTAAAGGTATCTTAATCACTTTTTACTAAAACACAAAGGGTGTATCTAGGGAGGCATTGACGGCAACGACAACCTTGCTCAGTCTTCAGGTTGGGCTTCCTGGCCCAGGCCTGGCTTCACCAAGAGCTGGGCGATCAGCAGCAGTGGCCCTAGGGAGGCCGCAAGACCATGGTGGGGGCAGTAGAAGGGCTTCAGCCAGCAAAGCAAGGTGAGGGGTGGTGGTGGTCACCAGGTCGCCTGCAACCTTCGGCCCTCCCTGGGGTGGGAAGGCTCGGGCGGGGTTCGCCCCTGGGCTGCTTGGGTGGGTCTTGCAGTTCGTGGGGAAAAAGGAGGCCTGGGCAGCTACAAGGAATTTAGTACAATGGAGGCAGTAACTGATTATCAGACTTTCTGTTTTGAACTTGTATATTACTTCTCCAGGGGTCATGAGTGCAAAGAAAAATGGTCATGAGAAGAACCACAAGGTCAGCAAAGCTTGCTTTTGGTATTTCCCACCCACTGTCCTCTTCCCAGGTCCCACTCACTTATTTCTCCATTGAGAGGCAGAAACCCATACCTCCCTCTTCTACCATATATGTACATCAAATGAACCTGATCTTAGAAATTTAAAATGAATATTTGTTATTGTTGTTTATTTGTTTTATCGTAGGACCCATGTGCTTCCTGGAGAGAGACAGAGAGAAAGAGAGAGAGAAAGTGAGAAATCGCCCACTAGAAGGGATGGCCATGCCGCAGTCCCTTCTCCTCCAATATCTTCTTGAAATTTTGAGCACTCACACACAGGTACCCAGCAAGATTTTCAAGTCACCAGGTCCAGAACTTGAACAACAAAGTCAGCCATGTGGGTTCCAGTGTTTTAAACTCCATGCCATCTTCTGGCGCTAAAATGAATTTTAAGGAATGATTTTTTTTTATTTTATAAAAATACATGTTATAACAATTAATTTGCAAGCAACGTGTTTATTGTTGTTGCTGTAATAACAATAATAACAAGTTCTTGCATTCATTGGGTATTCACCATAGACAGACATTCTGTGTTGTGGCTTCTGTCATTTCATTTATAGAAAATTTCGAATACACATATGTATCTTTATATACATAAAGATTGCTGAAATTATGTATAGCTCCATCACCTAGAGCCAACTAATATCGACCTGTGGATATCTTGCCTGCTTGCAATGGTATCTGAAATAATGAAATCATACTTTACGTTGTTTTATAACCTGAATTTTTCACTTTGCAAGTATTTTCTTGTTATATAAAAATCTTTCCTTAACATTATTTTCCATTGCTAGAGAGCATGCCATTATACTGAGTCACCTGATTTATTTAACGAATGCTCCGTTACCAGACATTTAGGTGATTTTTAGTTTTTGCTATTACCTACAGAGCCACCATCAAGATTTCTGGTGCTTTCATACAAAATGATTTAATCAGTAAGCTTCCTCTGTTATACTAAACTTGAAAAGTATGAAAAGACATTAAAGAGTCACTGAGGGATATTTTTATATAACAAGAAGCGAAGACATTAAGAAAGGATGTGAGAGTTTTAATCACTCATCTTAGAAAAAGGAGTTTGTTTTATTGGCACTAAGGCTATTCCAGCATCCCAGAAAAACACATTTTGAGTGTCGAAACCAATCTATTCCCACTACTGTTTAGGTCAGTGCTGGCAGGATAAATACACCTTTGGAGGAAACTACATTTATAAAATACAGTGATCTAGGAGAGGTGATGCCAAAGTTAAGCTCTCTCTTCCCTTCTTTGGCAATAAAGTCAAATTCTAGCTGCCACCACCACTTAAATCACACCTGATATTTCCTCTATATACAATCCTCTGTGAACACCTGTCAGATTGTTCCTTTTTACACACTTGAGAATGTTAAGTCACGTCTGAGAATGTACCCATATGTTTCATATTTAAAATGTAAATTCTATAATTAGGTCAAAAATTCTTAAATCTTTCTGAACCAAACAGAACACATTTATCTGATTATCATAATGGCAAAATGATGTTCCATTTGCAGAAAAGTTTATGAATACACTCACATGAGTTTGGCACTTTATTCACCGTTGATGGTATCTTTGTAACAAAGAATGTTCAAGAGAGCAGAAGGCAGACTTGGCAAATACACATTCATTCTTCTATCAGTAACTGAATACATTCTAGGGATGCTCCAAGATTTATGGATTTTTAGAACTGGCATCCACAGTGCATCATTCTCTGGATCATGGTCTAATGCCTGTTTCTGTTGTTACAATAGTAGTGGTTTCATATTGTGGCTGGCCATATTTCACAATTGGCAAAGCCCTGCAATTTACAAGTGCCTTCACAAGACCATTCACTTGAAAACCTACAAAACCAAATTTCACTAACCTTTTGAATTCCCTAGGAATTCAGTAAAACTTCTGAGACACTTCCACGATAGACCAATTTTGAATTCAAAATTACTGAAAATGGACAATGTTTCTTTGTATCTGACTTCTCTTTTTTATTCTAAGGTCAGTAAAAATGCTAAAATAACATGACAGTGTTGAAAAATATGCATAAATAATGTTCTTAGAGTAGTTATAATAGCACCCTTCTTGAACATTTTTTAAAAATGTGAAAAGGGTGCTTTTTTCTGATTTAAGAAACCTGTTTTTAATTGGAAGTTAAACAGTATAAACTACTTGAGTGCTCTGAAAATGTATTCTTATATCTACTAAAAAGAAATAAAATATTTTTATTTATTCACTTGGACTTTAAAAATCAATATATGTATATCTATTGATATCAATATAAATAGTATAAGAATTCAACCTAAGTGTATAATATAGCAAAAGTACATGTAAAAAGTAGTTTTCCAGACTGGTCCCTTAGACTGATGGTGAGAGGAACCAGAGCCACATGACCAACCATAGTTCAAATCTTAGCACATGTGTGTGCATGCCCCAAATCCTGACAGGCTGGAGAGATGGTGGAGAAGGGACTGTGACGTGACTATGCCCACTGCAAGGTGCTTTCTCCCTCTCCTCTCTTTCTCTCTAATCTTCACTGACAAGTGCATGCACTCTCTGGCAATTAACAACAACAACAAAAATCAATACAAAAATCCTCCAAGTAATCCAAGTGAAAAATGGGCAAATTATTTAAATAGACTTTTTTTCCACAAAAAAGGACATAAAATGGCTAACAAGCACATGAAAAATGCTCAAAATCACTAATCATTATGGAAATGCAAGTCAAAATCACAATGAGGTTCAGCTACTACAGTAGTATAGGCAGTAGGGTGTCGCTGCATAATTCTGGAACTATATGGAATACCTTATTTTGGATTCAGTGTGTCTACCTGAACATGCCTGGTGCACCCTGGGTATACCTGTGATCCCGACAGTCTGGAAGCCTGGCGAGAGGATCATAGCATGGCAAGACCCTGTAGAAGTTCTCTCTCTCTCTCTCTCTCTCTCTCTCTCTCTCTCTCCTCTCTGAAATAAATAAATACAATTTAAAAAGAAAACCCATGATGAGATATCTTCACATCTCAGTTATAATGGCTATTATGAAGCATACAAAAAATAACAAATGCTGGCAAGGATGAAAGAAAGGGGAACTTTTCTACAATGTTAGTGGGAATGTAAATTAACAGCCATAAAGGAAAACAATATGGATACTCCTTAAAAACCTTAAACAAGGAGCAGCAGATGGCATAATGTTTACATTGCTGGATTCCCATGTAGTCAACCATGGTTTGAGTCCCAGACCCAGTCCCTTAAAACTCGTGCCAGGCATATGTGTGCGCATGTCCAAAATCTCAAGAGGAGAATGGAGGATAAGGGATCGTGGTATGGCCATTCACACTGCGGGCGATTTTTTGCTTTCTTTCTCTCTGTCTCTGTCTATCTGGTAAGTGCACATGCCCTATCCTTAAAAAAACAAAAACAAAAACAAAACTAAAGTATAATATCTGTATGACTCAGCAATCCCAACAAGGCATATATCCAAACGAAAGGAAATCAGTATGTCATAGAGATGTCTGTACTTCTACGGTTATTACAACACTTGAAAGCTTAATTGTTTCCAAGATATGGAAACAACTTATGTATCCAACAGATAAATGGATAAAGAAGATGTCACACACACACACACACACAATGGACTATTCCTCAGTCATTAAAAAGATGAGATTTTATCATTGTAGGCAACAAGGAAATCCTGGAGGTCATATGTTTAGTGAAATAATCCAAGCATGAGAAGAAAAATGTCACATGTTGGCTTCATAGAAGGAGAGAGTGATTACTAGAGACTGAGAAGGGTAGAGAAGAGGAAGGCTGGAGAGATGTTGATTAACAGACAGAAAATTACAGTTGGATAAGAGGAATCATTTCTATTGTACTATAGCAGAGTAACTATAGTTAACAACAACGAATTGTATAGTTAGAATAGCTAAAAGAGAGCACTTTTTGAATGTTCCCAACACAAAGTAATGACGAATGTTTGTGAAAATGAAATGATCATTACACACTGTATTCATGTACTAAAAAAAATCACACTGTACACCGTAAATATGTACAATAATTATGTATTAATTTTTAAAAGTAGTTTGACAACTTGAGGATGTCTCCCTTTCTTCGATCCCATTTCCCACTTTCTTCCACTGTATTCCGTATTCCTTATCCCAGTACTCATGCACACATACACACACACACACACACACACACAGAAAGACATTCATACCCTTCCAGTCCAGTGTTCAAAAGGAAACATGGAAACTGTTGGATATTTATTTCAATTGCTGGCATTGAAACACTAGAATGAGAGCATAGTGAGTTATTCATTTAACCTAAATAAGAACAACTTAATTTAAAAAGAGAGTTTGTGTTGTCAAACACTTATTCCGGGACCATAAAATCTTCTTTTGTCTTTTTTTTTTCTCCAGAGATTTGTGTATAGGGCTTGTGCACTTGCCAGAGAGACAGAAAACAAAAAATCACACCCTGAAGGATAGCCATGCCACAATCCCTTCTCCTCCACTTTCCTCTCTGGATTTTGAGCTTACACACACATGTGCCTGGTGTGAGTTTCAAGCTGTTGGGTCTGAGACTCGATCTCGGTCAATCATGTGGAAGTCTAGTGTCTTAACCACTATACCACCTATTTTTTTTTAATTGCCAAAGGGTATGTATATGTATTTCCAGCAAGAGAAAGAAAGCATGCTCCAGTAGGGCACATCAAGCCACAATCTTTTTCCCTTCATTTTTCCAACCCGTCAGGACTTTGAGGGCACACACACACACACACACATGTTTTTCAAGCCACCAGAACTGGGGATTCATTAGCCATGTGAGATTCGGCTCCCTATGCACGGTGCTTATCCACTGCACCAGGGATCAGCTCTCTTCTCTCTTTATTTCATGTGCACGGAAGTCTAGAACCACATACCATCATTCATCCTTCAGTTTTTGTTTGATTCTATACATTACTTTGCAGTGTTAAATATTTCATTATGGGAACCAAAAGATAATGTAATCGTTATGTCACTGGACTCCCATATAGTCAACCGTGGTTGAGTCTCAGACCTGGCGGCTTAAAACTCACATGTGTGTGCATGCCCAAATACTGAGACAATGGAGGAGAAGGAATTGCAGCATGGCCATCTCCCCTGGGGGGTGATTTCTCATTTTCTGTCTCTCTGTCTTTGTCTCTCTGAGAGTACATGTGCCCTACAGCAAAATCTCTCTCTCTAAAAAAAAAAAATCATGATGTATTCATAGGATAAACATTTTTTTAACACAAAAACTTTAAGCATTAATTCATTAAATAAGAATTTTAGACCTCTCGTATCACTCAATTTTTGCCTTGGGAAAATAAAAGGACAATCAATTTTGGTGGGACACAAGGCATAAAGCATCTATTTCTTGCTCATGTGTTTTTGGGTCAATTTTGGTTCGATTGAATTTAGGATGGACTTGACTGGGTGGGGGGTTACTGTGGACTGGATCCAAAAGTCTCTCATCATCCTGGTGTCAGCAAATAACTGAGTGGTTTTCTTATGGTGAAGACAGACTATGCAAAGGACAAGCACTGTTGGACACACTTCTTGTTTGGGCCCATAAAATTCTATGAATCAAAGTAAGACATATGGTCAAAACCAAAGCCAAGGGGCAAGGAAATATACTTCACATATTAGGAGGCCAAAGAAAGTCACATGCCAACTTAACATCAATATGGTAGAGCAGTATTATGTGGGGAAGGGAAAGAACAAGTGATTGTGGAATGAAAAATAGTCTAATTTGCCATAGCACTACCTGTGTGCCTTGCTTCATCCTGAGAGTACAGTAGTGAGAAAAACTAACTCAGCCATTGTGCAGACTGAAGCAGACAGCAAATAAAGCAATATAAACTGAGGTGGTAATCACACTCGAGGAAATGTGGGGGTGGTGGTAATTTTCCTTAACCGGTGGTAGTCAGGATGATTTTTTTTTTTTTTTATCATGAGACCTAAATGAATTGAGAGGACTAGACATTTGTCGGGAGAATTTTATAAGAGGAGGGAATAGCCAAGAAAACAGCCCTGAGTTGGGAACCAGTTGGCATCTTTTAAAAACAGGAAGACAGTTAAGTGTGCTGAGAGTAGACATGAACTTGGACAGAATCTCAGAAAGCAGGACACAGGAGAGACTCCCAACCTTATTCCAGATGAAGTTGGAAACCAATGGAAGGTTGAAAACAGGTACGTAGAAGAAAGTACAGGATTTGGAGTCTATAAGAGCATTCCCATTTCAATCTAGTTGACTCTTTGGGGATACGGAGGCACTTGTGTTAATATAAGTTGTTTGTTTTATAAATTCACTTGTTAATCTCTAAGATCCAAGCTAAGACATCATTTTGTTGCAAAACTAACCTCATTTTCTGTTTGATTTCATTATTACAACACAATCTGATTCTTCATGTTTACAGCTTCTGTTTTGTTCTTAAAGTTTTATTCCATAATCTGAAAAATGGATCCAGATGCTAAATTGTCTCCATTTTCAAGAATTTCACAGATTCGCAACTGACCGACCTTGCAGGCTGCCTCATATAAATGTTTCACAGCAGAACTGACTTCCTATCGGTTGATCTTCTTCCTAAACAGTGGGTCATCTGCTGCAGCAACATTCCTAGGTGAAGGAGCACAGCAGTAGAAAAGGTTTGAGAACAAAAAATGAGTTTCGAAATGCCCTGTTAGCTCTTTAAAAAAATGCATACAGAGTCATTTCATAATAGCCCTCCCTGTTCCAAGCTTACTATATCATGTCCTGACTTTACTTCTTTGCCATTAAAAAGGAAGTTTAATCATCTTTTTTCAAATTTGGTTTCCATAGCCAGAGGAATTCATAGATAGGAAACAATAAATCCCTAGCAGCATAGATTCCTAACAGATGGTAGTAAACTGATTTGAAAATATTTCAAAATCTGCCCTAATTCCCATTATCCAAATGTTTCTACTGTTTGGCTTTTTTTTTTTTTTTTTTTTTTATAGCAGTTTCCCTCATTGTCTTTAATGGTCCCATTTTGGTTATAATTTATGCTGCCGTGTGTATAAGATTGGATACAAATTACCCATTGAACACAGGCTACTCGAAAACAACAACACAAAAAACTTCACAACATTTGGAAATGTTTTCGTTAATTTTATTGGTTAACTATTAAGAGAAGTGGCAGCTTTCTTTTATGCACTTTTCTCAGTAAAGGAGAAAATGTTTGCATCAGAGAGAAAATTTATATTTTAAAGAATAAACCCTCATACAAAGAAAAAGGAATTTACAGCTTATCTGCCAAGACAGAAAACCCTAAATCAAACTACCATTTTTTCTCCTGCTTTATAACATTTATTCCCTTTTGTTTGCAAACAAATATGTATTTGTAGTAGAAATTTTAGAAAATACAGACAGATACACGGGAGAAGTTAAAATTTTTATACAGCTCCACCATCCAGAGAAAATCATTAGCATTTCACTTTGCTTAAGCATGTATCTACTATTGCTTATTACAATCCTGCAGTCATACTTGACAGACTGTTTTGCAATTTGTATTTCTCAGTGAATGGCTACATAATAATCTATTAAAAACAGTATAAAGCATACTTTATTTGATCAATTGCTTTTAGCGGGTTGTTTCCCATTTACTACTGTGATGAACACCCACCCCAGCCATAAATTTAAGGCAAGAATGCCTAGGGACTTGCCATAAATTTAAGGCAAGAATGCCTAGGGAGTATTGATTCTTGATTGTTTCCGTAAGATAAGCTCCTGGAAGTGAATTTTCTAAGTGAAAGGCTATCAACTATTCTGACTTTAAGTTCATATTGGCAAAGTGACCCATCACATAGATTATTGGTATAGATTCTACAGATGACAAGACCTGGGCCCCATTTTCAGGAACCTGCACCAACTCAAATGCTCTTTCTCCTGGACTTGACAACCTGTTTAAGCAACATTTTCCACCTTTAAATGGAAGACATAACAAGATGACAGATGTAGAACTTTGAGAATAACAGTACTCAGTCATGCCCAAGGCTAAGTGGTAGTAGCTCTGGTTACTGGAGTAACTCAGGCAGGAAGTGACTACTAAACTCTTATGAGATTGGATGTGCCAACCAAGAATAGCACATTATTCTCCACCCATCACAGAGGTTAAGAAGGGTCCAGGAGAGGTTATTCACTGTGAGGACTTAAATCTCTAAAAAATAAAAAACTAAAAAATGGGTTTCATGGTTTCTGCCAAGATCATTGATCTTAGAGGACTGAGAAAATCATTTTTCTGATTTTCATTAACCAGAAGAGGGGCTGACTCTTACGGATTCTGCCAGGAGAGGAAAGGATGATAAAGAGCACCCCTCACCACCCAACCTAAGGCATTGAGGCATTTTACATCCATAATGAGGGAGCTTGACTGAGGGAGCCTGGCCCTGCCCCAACAGAAGCTAACCAAATGTATGGAACCCTACTGTATTGCCAGCCTTACAGACAAATCGTCTACTGCTGAAGCTGAAATTTGCTCCTGAAAGTAAGCTGACAACATATTGGCCCTAAATAGTTCTTTCATAAAACCTTCAAAAATATAAGAACGGGAACCAGCAGTTAGCATAATGGCTATGTTGCTAGTCTCCCACATAGTCAACCATGGTTCGCGTCCCGGACCCAGTGGCTTAAAACTCACGCCGGGCGTGTGTGCGTGCATGCCCAAGATCCCGAGAGGAGAATGAAGGAGAAGAGATCGCGGCATGACCATCCCCCCTGGGAGGTGATTTCTCGCTTTCTCTCTCTATGTCTCTCTCTGTTTGTCTGGCGAGCGCACGCACCCTATAACAAAAAAGTCTCAAAAAAAATATATATATATATGATTAAGAAATAATAAAAATGGGCCCAGAAGATGGCATAATGGTTACATCGCTGGACTCCCACATGACCGACTTTGGTTCAAAGTTCCGACCCGGTGGCTTGAAACACACTGAGTGTATATGCCATACATGCCCAAGACCCTGAGAGGGGAATAAAGGAGAAGGGATTGCAACATGGCCATCTCTTCTAGGGGGTGACTTCTCGCTTTCTGTTTCTCTGTCTCTCTCTGTCTCTCCAGTGAGCATATGTGCCCTATAGCAAAAATATCTTTAAAAAGAGAAATAATAAATATAATGATAATAATAAGTATAATCTAACAAGCAGTCTTGCTCTGTTAAGCCCTTTGTTAAGTATTGATGAGCATCACGTAATCTTTACAACACTGTAAATTAGTTTCCATTGCTATTTCTACTTTCCATTGTTATTCCTACAGATGAGGAAACTGAGCCTTGGAAATTGTATACCCAGTGAGTGACTGAGCCAGCATAAAATCCAGACATTCTCAGTCTGGAGCTTCTGTTCTCCATTGCTATACTGCACTTTATTTTATTTTTTTTAATTTGCTAGAAAGTACATGTATTTGCTAGATAAACAGAGAGAGACAGAGAAAAAAGGAGAGAAAAAGCACCCCCCCACAATGGGGAAAGGTCACACCATGATCTCTTTTGTACCTCTTCACCCTGTTGGAACTTTGGACACACACATACCCACCAATTTGGAAATGTTTTTCAAGCTTCTGGATCTGGAACTTGAACTGTGCAGTCAATGATGTGGGATCAGCTCCTGGTACCATCAGGCTGGCCTGCCGTACTATATTAAGGAGATGGGTGAGTTAATACTATTGCACCTCTTTGGAGGCAACTATCTGTGGCTTCAGATGACGCCTGCTCTCCTTAACTCACAAGACTCCGCTGTCAATTTCTTATCCCTACTCAGGTGATCAGGAACATTCAATATCCTAACAAAAAAATGTTTGGACTTGAGATATCCTGCATCAAAAAGGAGGACAAAAGCTGTTATTTTCCCACATAAATGCTGTAGCACATGCAGCTCGGTCAAACCATCTATATGAAAAATAAAATAATTTTCTTTGAAGAGGCAATTGGAGTTCTGTTTGCTGAAAGCTATTTTCCTAGACATTTTCCTGTCCACATTATCTTGGGCCCCCCCCTCACCATTTGACTGTCCTAAAATGGAATTTCTCTTTTTTGGTTTGTTTGTTTTGCTTTGTTTTGTTTTCTGGGGACATGGTTATATTTAATTTACTAGTTAAACAGAAAAATGCAACTCAATAGAAACATATTATTTTGACATCAAAAATTAATAATGTACAAAAATTAATTGTTCTCCACTGAAGCCAAAATGACTGTAACTCTAAATATAGCCTCTTCATGTCTTTTAAGATAAACTTCGAAGTTGTTATTATGCAAATTGTCACTTGAGAAAATGTAATTATAATGTAAACATAGTCTACTTTCTCTAGTCATATGTTTTAATTTCTTGCTTTCTATTAATATTTTGTTATATCTATTATAGATTTTTACTGTACAGTTGCCATGAGGCTTACAAAAAACAGTTTATAGTTACAGCAAATTACTTTTAACTGATGGCAATGTAACTCTGAAGATGAGAAATAAAAAAAACCTCGAGGAATAAAGAAAACTCTCGACTTTCATTTCATTCCTCTCTCATGTTTTGATGTTCTATGTCTTGAGAAAGTGATGTAATTATTATGTTTTTATTTATTTATTTTCTTTATTTCAAATTCTTTTATACATTCAATCACGTTATTTAGCTTGCAAAGTGAATATTCCAACATGTGTACATTTCTCCTTAGTCCAGTTGATAATACTATAAAGTGACCTTCACCAGATAGTGCCCCATTTCTTTGTCGCATTAATGCTTTGTCTCTCTATTTTTCTTCTAAATGTCCTTCCTTAGACTACTTCTTAGCACACCCTCTTCCCACACTATATCTGGTATTCACATCCATTCACTGTGTTTCTCTATCCTTTAGTCAATCATTTTCAGTCATAGAGTGCGGACACTCAGTATATTTTAAGTGGGGACATAAAATGTCTCTCCTTCATAGCTTGACTTGCTTCACTCAGCAGTAAATTTTCCATATTCATCCAC
>NW_006159757.1:7438749-7442271 GCF_000334495.1 Tupaia belangeri chinensis
TTATTTTTTTTTTTTTTTTTTTTTTTTCTTAATTTAGTCATTCTGACTGGTGTTAGGTGGTACCTCACTGTTGTTTTGTTCTGCATTTCCCTTACAATGAGAGATGTTAAGCATTTTTTTCATATGCCTTTTGCCTCTTCATATGTCATCCTTAGAGAGTGGTTTTTTCAACTCATCCTCCCATTTTTTTATTAGTTTTGACCATCTTTTTTTTTGGAACAGGGCTTGAGTTTCTTATATATTCTGGTTATCAGTCCCTTATCTGACGCATAGTTTACAAAAATATTTTCCCATTCTGAGGGCTGTCGATTCACACTAATTACTGTGTCTTTTTCCACGCAAAAACTTCTTAGTCTGTTGTAATCCCACTTGTCTATTTGGGGGATTATTGACTTGCTTTGGGGGTCTTATTTAAGAAGTCTTTGCCTACCCCAATGTCTCCCAATGTTTCCCCAGTGTTTTCCAGAAGCAGTTTTTAGTTCGAGGTCTTAGGTTTAGATCTTTGATCCACCTTGAGTTGATTTTTGACAATGGTGAGAGGTAGGGGTTCAGATTCATCTTTTTGCAGGTGAATATTCCGTTTTTCCAGCACCATTTGCTGAAGAGATTTTTCTATTCCCACTGGATTGACTGTTAATCTTTATCAAAAATCAGTTGACTGTATGCTTGGGAACTTATTTCTGGGGACTCTATTCTGTTCCATTGGTCCACCTGTCTGTTTCTGTGCCAGTACCCTGCTGTTTTGATTACCACAGCTTTATAGTATATTTTTGATCTGGGAGTGAGATGCCACCCATTCCACTCTTCTTGTGCAGGATTGCTTTGTCAATACGAGGTCTTTTATGGTTCCAGACAAATTGTATGATTGTCTTTTCTAGATCTGTGAAGAATGTGTCTGGTACTTTGATTGGGATTGCATTAAATATGTAGATTAATTTTAGTATAATTGCCATTTTTATTATATTAATTCTTCCAATCCAGGAGCAAGCTACATCCTTCGCATCCTTCCACTTTTTTGTGTCACTTTCAATTTTTTTTTTTTTTTTTTTTTAGCTTCTCATAGTTTTCCTTGTGGAGGTCTTTAACTTCTTTGGTTATATTTATTCCTAGGTATCTTATACTTTTTGTGGCTATGGTAAATGGAATTACTTTTTTCAGTTCTATCTCAGTCTGCCTGCTGTTTGTATATAGAAATGCTATAGGTTTCTGTATGTTGCGTTTGTATCCTGCGACTTTACTGTATTCATGTATTACTTCCAGGAATTTTTTCATGGATACCATTGGGTCTTCTATGTATACAATCATGTCACCTGCCAATAGAGATTCACCTCTTCTATTCCTATTTGAATGCCTTTTATTTTTTCCTCTTTTCTGATTGCATTGTTGAGGATGTCTAGTACTATATTGAAAAGGAGTGGAGAAAGTGGTCATCCTTGTCTTGTACCTATTTTTACTGGAAAAGCTTTCAGCTTTTCTCCATTGAGGATGATGTTCACTATGGGTTCTTCATAGATAGCTTTTACTGCGTTGATAAATGACTCTTCTATGCTGATATTGTTGAGAGTCTTGATCATGAAGTGATGTTGTATCTTATCAAATGCTTTTTCTGCATCAATTGATATAATCATATGGTTTTTATCTTTATTCTTGTTCATATAAAGTATTACATTTATGGCTTTGCATATGTCGAACCAACCTTGCATTCCTGGAATAAAGGCTACCTGATCATGATGTATAATCATTTTTATCAGTTGTCAGATATGATTTGCTACTATCTTGTTGAGAATCTTTGTGTCTATATTCATCAGAGATATTGGTCTATAATTTTCCTTCCTTGTCCTATCCTTATCTGTTTTAAGGATAACGGTGAAGGAGGCTTCATAGAATGAATTAGGGAGAGATTCACCCTTTTGGATCTTTAGAAATAACTTGAACAGAATGGGGGGTAATTCTTATTTGAAAGTTTTGTAGAATTCAGAGGTGAAGCCATCAGGGCCAGAGCTTTTCTTTGTTGGGAGGTTCTGTATTACTGATTCAATCTCCTGACTTGTTATGGGCCTATTCAGACTTTCCATATTCTCCTGGTTCAATCTTGGTAGATTATATGTGTCCAGGAATTTGTCCATCTCACCCAGATTTTGTTTCTTGGCATATAGTTGTTCACAGTGTCCTCTATTGATGTTTTGTATTTCTACTAAGTCTGCTGTTATATTGCCTGCTTCATTGCAAATTTGATTTACCTGATTCCTTTCTCTCTTCTTCTTAATAAGTCTCACTAGTGGTGCATTGATTTTGTTTATCTTTTCGAAGAATGAGCTTTTATTTTTTGTATAGTTTATTTCATTTATTTTCAATATAGTCCATTATTTTCCATTTCATTTATTTCTGCTCGTACCTTTATTATTTCCTTTTTCCTGGAAGCTTTTTTCTTTCTTTCTTTCTCTGTTTTTTTTTTTTTTCTGTTGCTTTTCCAGTTTTCTGAGGTGCAAATTAGAATTTCTGTCTGTAATGCAAGTTTTTCATATAGGCTTTTGGATTAAAAGGTATGGATTATATGAATCTTCTAGGATATTGTAGATGACACTGTCCACACATTGCACTAAACTAGTGTGGTGCCTTTCAGGACATTTGGGTCTGGCCTGCATCCTGTTGTTTGTTCCCCTCCACATAGCAAATACTTTGTCCAGGCAGGCTAAAAGTTATACAGGTTGGCACCAAGTTTAAAGGACTGTTTAGGAAAGAAGATGTGGGATGGAAAGTTCTAGCATAGCATTCTCGCTCACTTTCTCTGTCTCCCTAACCCTTTTAAAACAGAAAATTTTATAAGCAGTGATATAAATAATCTTGAAGAAAAGTCAAAGGTTTCATCACAACAACTAGCACCTGTTAAAGGTTATACTCTATGTTTGAATTTTTCTTGAGTGAGTTTCCTGGTTCCTGTTTGAGAGACAAAAAGACAAAACTGCCAAGGAGTCAGCCCGACAGCATCCACCCCACTCCCTATTTCTTCTATTCCAACCCCATCCTGAAAGACATATTCAGTCTTTGCCTTCTCAAGAGAGTAGACCCTGGGAGTGGCTGGTCAATCAAGATTAAAGTGAAGGTCAGCTGGGAGTGGAAGAACACTAAGGTCTTGGACAGATGAACAAGCCAGACAGATGGGCCACAGAGTTCCCAGAAGAGTTAGAACTGAAAGTGTAGCCTGCAGTTGTTGCATAAGCATAAGGAAAATGTGCATCAACAAAGCACATTGCTAGCTTTTTGTTAAATGAAGGACTGAGGACTTCCTTTCTGTGTTTGGGGAAATAAAGGAGGACATCTTTACAGACCATGGAGTCTCCTCTCTAGATTCCATGGAAACGTAGGGTTGGATGGAGAGCAGTGGTCCCTGGATCTGTACTTTATACCACTGGACTTAAATAAAGAAAATAATCATAATTGTTGTCATTAACAGAGCATTTATTAAAAGTTAGGTGGCTTACATAAATTTAAGTATAGCTAATGTATATTCAGGCATTCCTC
>NW_006159757.1:7442302-7458972 GCF_000334495.1 Tupaia belangeri chinensis
AGTGCAAGTATGGATCTCATTTAATTCCTCACAACTATGGGAGACTGGGGTGCTTAGCCATATGGTTCCTAAGAAACAGGTTCCATTTGGAACCCAGACTACCTGTATCCAGAGTCTCTCCTCTTAGCATCGCACTCCACTTCTCATTGAGGGCATTGGGTTGTTAAATCTTCACAGAAACCCCAACTAAAAGTATTAGCATCCCATGTTGCTAATGGTGATCACCATGGAAAAGATGATCTCCATTTAGACAGTACATGGAAATGATGGGATTTAAGCCTGGTCTCTGACTCCATAGATCATACTCATTTTCCTTTATCCCAATGTCTCTTTCATACCCCACACCACAAGCTATACAAAGACTTTGTCAGAGGCAGTGTGATTCCTGAGACCTCTCCTCTGTCTGATACAGGCACCAGAAGAGTTTAGGTGGACCAAGCCTGCAATGTTCTCTTTCAATCACATGCAATCACGTGCAGGGTTTCCAGAAGAAGGAAGAATGATAGAGCGATATAGAAAGTTGCTCCCTGTAGCCCAGTCCCACCTTACGCATCATTTATGGAGCTGTGTTTTCTTTTCCAATCTTATAGTGTTTTATCACAGCGCTTGTTAAAGATGAGAAAATTAAGAGCAACCTCTGCTTCAAATTTCTCCTTCCTGTTGCATTCATTCACTCATATATTCATTCAATTTTTTCTTCATTTATTTATCACTTCATTCTTTCAATGATTATTAAGTATTCACTACATAAGCATAGTTTTGGTATCCATCATGGATACAGTTTTTTTTTTTTTGAGAGGTTTTTGCTATAGGGTGCATGTGCTCGCCAGACAGACAGAGAGAGACAGAGAGACAGAAAGCGAGAAATCACCCCCCAGGGGGGATGGCCATGCCACAATCCCTTCTCCTCCATTCTTCTCTTGGGATCTTGGGCACGCACGCACATGCAACCGGCGTGAGTTTTAAGCCCCTGGATCCGGGCCTCGAACCGCTGTCGACTACATGGGAGTCCAGTGACATAGTCATTACACTAACTGCTGGTCCCTGAATAGTTTTGATTGGAACTTTCCTATAATTTACTCTGCAGTGAAGACACAGTTAACAAATTAGTACATAAATATAGTGTAATAAATTTCACAAAACAACAAAAGAAATGAAGAAAAATTAAGCAGGACTAGAAGAGAGAGTGTCATTGGGGTGGGATGGTTACAAGTTGTTATGTAGTAGTCAGGAAAGACCCCTCTGAAGTGGTAACATCTGAATTGACACCTGATGAAAATGAGGGAGAAATCTGCATAGCACTCTGGGGGAAGAGATGCTCACTTTCACCCCAACACTCATATATAGAGTGTCTATTTATTCTTTAAGGTTTAAAAAAGAATAGTGGACTAAAATGTTATTTAATATTGGCTAGATCAGTTCTCTGAAAGATAGACAATAGAAGAAATGTCACATGTGGAGACATAAAACTTTTCTTTTCAAGTCTTTTTTTAAATGACTCAAACACTTTAAGTCTTACCCATGCAGAATCATTTCAAAGAAATTTTCAGTGAATCACAGTGTTGGCCTCCCTATCTTAGATACACACACAGATAAACCCCTACACTTACACACAGATCTGTTAATGCATTTGAAACGTTAGGAAAGTGTGCACTGAGGTAACCTTGAGAAGGAATAGAAAAGAAAGAAATCACTAAAATTATTTGATCACTAAAATGATATGCAGTCAGAGAGGGTAAGAGAACAGAAGCAAATGGGTCAATGCTTATTCATGAATGCATGAGCTGTCTTTTGCTCAACACTGTGCAAGGTACCAGGGCCACAGGGGAAAGAGGATTTAGTTCCTGGATTTTCATATATCATAGTCTTGGAAGAGGTATGGGGGAGGGAGCAGAGAGACAAACCCTCAATTAAAGTACAGCCTCATCCTGACCTTCTTGCTTTGGTAGTAAATCGTGTGTGTGTGTGTGTGTGTGTGTGTGTGTGTGTGTGTGTGTTGGTGTCCTAATTTCTATCAAGAAATGACAGTGCCATTCTTTCTCTGCATTCTGTTTGCCACCTTCCTGATTCACTAAAAAAACTCCTGATGCCTGTTTCTACAGCAACGAGAGGCCCTGGCTGGTGGTCTTAATTTCCGTCTCTAGGGAAGGTAGGCTTATTAGGCTGTCCTAATGAACTGCAGAAACTGTGTAAACAAGTTCAGGAATTCTCCTTCTCTCTCTCTTTGTAATACACCTCCAGACAAGGTTAAATTTATCCTAAAATCCAATTCCTGAAGCTGTTCAACTTGTGCCCATCCTATTTGCACAGGGAGATTGGGAGGAGCATGATAGCTTAGAACACTGACCAGGAAGAAGTGTAGAGATCACCCAGTTCAGCTCACTGATGTCAAGGGAGTGAAGCTGATCCCCTGCGTTGGCTGGTCTGAGAGTGCCCAACATCCTATTCGTCTTTCCATGATAACTCCACAATACAGTGCCTGCGATCTATTCTCAGTACCTGTGGCCTTGTTTCTTAGGCACATTTACCATTCAGGATAGGTCTAAAATACTTCTTATTCATTAATGTCTATAATGATCCAAATAACCTAGATCCAATTCTGATATAGATATCATAATTCTTTATAAAGTGCCTAGAAGAGCTGAGCCTAAAATCCACCAACTGCCATGGTTTGAACATCCAATATAAATACATTAAGTTCTGTGAATTAAGAGATATCTTCTTTTGAAGAGAATATTTCTAGGCAGGGTAGCATACTAAGCTGTTGTAAGTCATTAACAATCTAGTGTGAGTTATTTTAATTTTTATTTCCTACTGATGAATCAATTGAGATGCTGGCTCTTGAAGAGTAATAATTTCAAAGGAATAGGGGGAAAGAACAATATCATTTAGGAGCATGAGTGGTAACTGCTCAAAGCCCATAAAGTTAATGCCATAGGTATGATGTGAAACAACCACGAGTCGGAATGTGGCCTCAAGCAGTTGGAGGGGTAGGGGTTTAGAAGGAAGGGATGCCAGCCAGTTCTTCTTTGTACCTGACCACAAGGTAGGACTCATTGTTAGTTTTATTTATTTATTTTTTATTGCAAAATGATTAGCACAGTCCCTGGTACATTTTATGTACATAGCAAATGTTAGTCGCTATTTTTGCTACTTAATTTTTGTTTTGTTTTTTCTTTTTTTTCCTATCACACCAACTGGCCATGTTTCCTCTGGAAATAGACAACAAAGATTGAAATTTACTGACTAGTAAATTGGAACTAAAGCAAAGTTGTACATAGGGTATATTCTTAGGAAGAAAGAAGCAGAGCTTTGGAGACTACTATGCCAAATCCCACTGAGATGTTTGAGGGTTGGGAGGAATGAGAGATCATTTCTTCCAGTCCCGTTCTTTAGGCAAGTTGGATGACTTTCTCTCTTATACAAACAGTGGTGAGATCTATAGGTTAATGGCTTCTCCAAGGTCTTACCAAAATGGTCAAGATGGCCCTAGTGCAGGATAAAAAGTGGGAATGGAGAGGCTAGGGTTTAGGGACTAGGACAAAGACACGTATAGTGCTTAAGGTTAGATAAACATAAATTAACCCTTGCAACAAGCCTCGGATGTGGGTACCACAGGTACCACTATGTTCTTGTCTTCAACAAGACAAAGGGGAGGCAATATATTAATAGTACAATATGATGACCGAGAACATGTGCTTTAGAGGTAAAGAGGTGAGCATGTAAATCTCAACTCTGACATATTTTAGTTGTGTGGTTTGGGGCAAGTTATTTAAATGCTCTGAACCCCCATTTCCTATCTATCAAATGGAGATTTTCTCATTTACTTTGAAGATGCTATGAGAATTCAGTTAATGTAAAGCAAATGTAAAGTATGCAAAGTGTTCAATCAATGAGAGCTTTTATTACAATTCAATCATTATATTACCACTAATTAAGTCATCATTTTATTCAATTGGGCAGAGAACACTTCTGTGACATTTTCAAGATCTGATAATCAGAGAATGGCAAGAGCCAGAGTTAAAAATAACTCCCCCAATTCTGAAACAATGCCTACATATGCAGAGAGGTAACTTTTTTTTTTTTCCAGTACAACTTTTAGGCCAGTTTAGATGTCTTTACTAGGGACAAGTAGTTAGCGTAATGGCTATGTCACTGGACTCCCACGTAGTCGACTGCGGTTCGCATCCCGGACCCGGTGGCTTAAAACTCATGCCGGGCACGTGTGTGTGTGCCCAAGACCCCGAGAGGAGAACAGAGGAGAAGAGATTGTGGCGTGGCCATTCCCCCTGGGGGGGTGATTTCTCACTTTCTGTCTCTCTGTCTCTCTTTCTCTCTGTCTGGCGAGCGCACGCACCCTATAGCAAAAACCTCTTTAAAAAAATGGTAGATGTTTTTACTAAATATAATTCATTCTTTCTTGTGAAAACTTTATCCTTCTCTGAACCTAGATCAAATCATTGTTCTGATCTGCATGTTCTCCATGGTGTGTTCACTGCTTCTTTTTATTTAGTAAAGGGATTTGGGGAACTTCCCCAAATTGTGTGTTTTATCAAGGAAAAAGGTCACTGTGATCTAGCTGTCCTAGCGGCACCTGTGTGCTTTGGTAAGTTGTAACTACTGATCTTTCCTTACCTACCAAATAAAAAGAGAGCAGTGTGTTTTGTTGGAAGGAAGTGTCCTATTCGTGGCCTTTGGCTCAGTCCCATCTATGCATCTAAGGAGTATGTTGCTTTTCTCCCCTGAATCTCAGCATAGCTGTACCATGTGCAGACAGACAGGACATGCTTCTCCATCATGCTATGTGTTCTGTCCAACTGACCCCAGTCTCAACACAGTGCAGTCTGGCAGAGCCAGTTTCCCCACTCAGTAATTATAAATTTTCTCTTAAAATTCCTGACATGGGTTAGCCCCATAGCCTATTGGTTAAAGGTTCCAGATCCTGTATGGCTGACTGAGGTTCAAAACCCTTCCCTGGCAGCTTGAAAAACACTCTGGTCATGTGTGTGTGTGTGCTCCAAATCTTGACAGGATGGAAGAGAAAGGATTGCAATGACCTCTCTAGGAGTGCTTCCTTCTACTTTCTCTCTCTCTCTCTCTCCCCCTCTCCTTCCCATCTCTCCTTGGCCAGTGTGCATGTACCCCGGCAATTTAAAAAAAAAAAATCCTGTCTTCTTTCTCTGTGCCATCAAGAGCAGATGCAGACACATGGGCAGGTGGCCTCAGGGCCCAGATCTTAGTGTCACCTGTCTGGATCAGCTGATTAGTGACACATAAAACGTTCTTCCTTTGCCCCTCCACCATCACCCTCTGAGGTTGTCCTTTCCCACTGAATATCTAATTCCACATGTGGAACTTCAGTGAAAATGCATTCCATGTGTTTCTGACAGATTTATTCTTAACTCCTCAGAGAATTATTATGGAAGTCCTGTTGAAGTCCAGGCAGGCCTCTGAATCTTCCATCCTACCTCTGCTCTGCCTGCTCATTTAAAACAAGAAGGCCAATGAATGTCAAAACTGCATTAGAGAATAAGCACATAGTTTCTAAGTAGGTTTCAGTCTGGCTGGTCCGTTTGCACCATCTCAGTTCCACTCTGAGATGAAATGACAAACATGGCACAGTACGACTCGTATATCTGTTCATTCCAAGTGGCCCCAAGCAGGGCACCCTTAATCCAGAGACTCCAGGGTGGGACCATGTACATTTATTGCCTACTCCCTTTCCCTTGCCAACTTCTCTGTCACGGCTGTACAGCTGTGTTTCTGTGAAAACAAGGGCTCCAGAAAAGGAGAAAAACACTGTTTATGAGGCTGCCTAGATTGGTGAGTCATAGCATTTCAATAGCCCTGAGATATACACAGCTGACTGCTTATGCAAATTTCAGACATCGTGTTTGAACAAAAGGTTACACAGTAACATAACCTGGAGCTTTCATTACTAATGAGGCGCTTATTTCCATTTGAATACAGAAGTGTGTATCACCCCCCCCCACTTCATGGCTTCTCCTAATTGTGTCTAATAATATAAAAATTATCTCAGGTCTTTATCTCCACAAGGTGTTAAGCATCGGACAGATTCTGCATCTTCCCAGTCATTGGCAGACTGTGACATCGTTCTGATCTCTCCCCGTGTTTTGTGCAGTTTGAAGACGCTAAGCCCCAGCTGCCTCTCTAGAAGGAGAAATGCTACGAAATTTTTCACTTCTGAGTGCTGCTGTCCTTTAGGCATGTTTTCAAAATTAATAGTAAAAATAGTAAAGGAAGATGTAGAAAACATGTTTAGTTTTATTATCAGTTAGGTAAAGTGAACTTGGCAAAAAGCACAGCAGCTTTCTATCTGCCAGAGTAGTTTGTATTTTGGTGCAATATACAAAGCTAGAATCAACAAGAGAGGGAGTTTCTTATCATTATCTATATTTCCATAAGCGGCCCATTATGCCTAAATGGGTTTTATTTTAATAAAGGAAATGAGAGAAAAATTGACTATGACTTGAATAAAAGATAAATGACTTGAATAAACCATAAGAATCGATGATAACTTGAGTTTGCACCAATCTATTTATTTGTACACACACACACACACACACACACACACACACACGATTTCCTTATCTAAATTAACCACTGACAAAGATTTAGCCAGCATAGATCAAATTTGAAACAAAATGTAGCACTAAACTTGCCTTTCTCTTGTCAAGTCTCAATTCAGTAACTATTTTTTTTTTTTTGAGAGGTTTTTGCTTGCCAGGAAGACAGAGACAAAAAGTGAGAAATCACCTGCCAGGGGAGATGGCCACACCACAATCTCTTCTCCATTCTCCTCTCAGGATCTTGGGCATGCACGTACACATGCCTGGCATGAGTTTAAACCACAGGGTCCGGGACTCAAACCATGGTGAACTACATAGGTGTCCAGCAACATAGCCATTAAGCCAACTGTTAGTCCCTAGTAACTATCTTTTGATCTTATACCTTTCTTCCTTTGAAATTGTGAGCATTTGGGATATTTATAAATCAACTATTTAGGTACTAAACTTCTTGGAGGAGATGAGATTTTCAAGGGCATTTATCAGCCAATGAGTGAGGGTGTTTTCAGTGGGCACCTGATAGAAAACAGCCAGGCGTTGGACTGAAGACAGCTGGGAGGGGAAGGGGTAGCAAGCAAGATCACGAAGGTATATAGGAAGGACTAGTTTCCACAGGTGAGCTGCTGGGTATGAATCCAGTAAAACATGTTTTAGAGACCCCATGAAAAATTCAGATGAAGGGAACCAGCAATTAGCGTAATGGCTATGTCTCTGGACTCCCATGTAGTCGACTGCGGTTCGCGTCCCGGACCCGGTGGTTTAAAACTCACGCCGGGCGCGTGTGCATGCGTGCCCAAGATCCCGAGAGGAGAATGGAGGAGAAGGGATTGCGGCGTGACCATCCCCCCTGGGGGGTGATTTCTCGCTTTCTGTCTCTAATGTCTCTCTCTGTCTGGCGAGCGCACGCGCCCTATAGTGAAAATCTCTCTCTCAAAAAAAAATTCAGATGAACTGAAAATCTCTCAAGCTCATTTCCTAGGACCTCTTCTTGCAACATCAGCCCTGGTAATCCTCTTGCTCTGGTTGTCTTCCCAGCAACCCTCCTTAGCACTGAGGAAGCCTATGGTTTGCAGTTTATCAACACTCTCCAGCATCCACCATCCTGACCCCAGGTCCCAACAAGCCCTGAGACCATAGACCTAGAGAGAATGAGAAAAAGACGATGTGTTCTCAGGCTCCGGTTCATTGACTTAAACATAGGTGCTATGATGGTTAATTTTATGTGTCAACTTGGCTGGGCCATGGGGTGTTCAGATGTTTTTTCAAATACTATCCCGGGTGTTTCCATGAGGGTATCTTTGGATGAGATTAACACTTCCATCAATAAACTTAGAAAAGTACATGGCCCTCCACAATATGGGTAGGCCTCAGCCCATCAGAGACCTGAATGGAACACAAAGGATAACTAAGAAAGAATCTCCCTCTCTGTCTGACTGCCTTTGAGCTGTGACAATAGCTTTCTCCTGCTTTCAAATTCAGACTGAAACATCACCTATTCTTGAGCTTCAAGCCTTCAGATTGATATTATTTGGGTCTCCATCTTGATGACTGCAGAGTTGGGGATTAGTCAACCTCCCAGTCACAAGAGCCAATCCATTACACTAAATTTCTTTCTACACACATGCACGCATACACACACACACACACGTACGCGCACACTTGTACATCCTACCGGTTCTGCTTTTATAGATGACCCTGACTAAAACAGGCGTTCCAAAGAGAAAAAAGAAAAGCATGTGATCTTGTCTATTAAAAAATCGGGAAATCTTCTGTGTTACTTACGAGTCCTTTTCCCCAGCCTTTGAGAATCAGGCAGTCATTTCCAACATGAACAGTAAGAAACAGAACCATGGAAACCTGACACATTGGGAAAAGATTTAGAGAATAATACCACATTTTCCCTCTCAGGAGACCCTCCGCAGAGAAATCTCTTCTTCTAAGCCTTTCACACGGTGTCACTTTAATGTTACCGAGAAGGCAGAATAACAAGACTCAAACAGGCAACCAGCTTCCAAGAGCAGACGCTTGTGAGCAACCCTGGCCTCTGAAATCGAACCTTCAGCATGGGCAGTAGCAAAGTGCACTGGGCAGCTGAGACCTTCCACAGGGGCCAGTGTCAGGCATGGACTTACTCCCCCATTCAGCTGATTTTATTAAAAAAAGACACACACATCTGACCAGGTGATTTCCAAAGTAGCTGCTCACAAGGACATCAATTAGCTATTATAGAATGATATTATTTTCAGTAACAAGAGATAAAAGAGGAAGGAAAGAAGGAAGGAAGGGGCAGAGAAGGGGAGGAAAGATTGTTTATAAACATAAATGCGTAAGCGTGTATCAATCTCTCTCATACGTTTAAAATGCAATTCTCAAAGATTAATTACAAGAAGCTCTGGCTTATTATTGCTAGTCAAACACACATTTATTGAATCCAGTGTGGAAACACAAATGAGCAGGGAGAACCCATTAACTAATGTTTTAATGACCAGCTCTCTCTCACATTACAAATCCAGTGTAGCCACACCAATCCAGGAGCCAAGAGAGCAGGTGATGCTGCATTTGAGATGAGCTGATGGTGTGGCATATTTAACAATCCCATTCGAGTTCATTTAACAAGCCTCTAAGTAGAATAAGGATTTCATGAGTTTTCCAGCTTTCCATGTCTACAGCCATCCCATCGCTTTATTCTCACCTTGAAAACTGTAACAGGATAGGAAGGAGCTCACATGTCACAATGATTCCTAGACCAAAGGAAGATACCCTCACTTTGGCAACCTAAATCCAGCTCCCACAAGGGCCTTGTTCCATGTGTGCCAATAAGACACTTAGTGACCACCCTCATCGAGACCCCAGGCAAAACACAGTCTCCAAGTTTCTTAGAGAAGTTATGTTTCCCATGACTTTCCTAACACCTCATTGAGCTCCAGAATAACAGAAAAATAGAGCATTGGGGCAAAACATGCTATCATATTCTCTCCAAATTCTTTATTTTACCAGTGGCAAAACAGAGACTCAAAGAGGTCACGGTACTTCCTCAGATTTTCATAGTCAGCAAGTTAGGACTAGAGCTCCAGTCTACCGGCTCTTATTCCTCACTTGTTCTACAATACCAAATGGGCATGTAGTCACGTGCCCAGAGTTGTCCTAAGGAACTGATGCACAGTTGTGGGGCTAAATGCATAGGGATTAGGGCTGAGGCTGGGGGCATTTGAAACTCTGGATAACAGGTTTATTCTGAGCCCTCTATGACAAACATATTAAAGCCATCTCAGTTTTCAGGATGAGGATGAAGTGCTGGGAAAGAAGGACTAAAATATACAAGGAACTCAGCCTCCTTGCAAGGGGATCTGTCAGGCCGAGTCAAGCCTAGAGAAAAATGAGGACCCCGAGTGCAAGGCAGGAGATTGGACAATGGTAGACCTCTGCTCACTGCAACATTTTCAAGAGATGAAACAGGCTTAACAGAAATGAGTTTGTGAGCTTAAGAGAAATTTAATAACTGCCTCTCCTTTCTATTTCTCTTTTATTGAGCTTTCATAGAAATTTATGCTGGCGAGAAGACCAGGGACTGTGTCTTCATATAAGGAAGGTAATGTTGAGTCAAGGTAAATGGTGCCAATTAGAGAAATGCTGTCAGAATCCAGAGATTACTGTTAATCTGTTTGCCCAGTTCCCTTGAGCCTCAGCAATTTCTTCTCTCTTTGTTAATATTCCTTTAAATTGGTAGAAACGATTCCACTGCCCAGACACTATGCACGCCCAAGAAATCCACATCCTTCTCCCCCAACACACACACAGACACAAACACATACACGCACACACACACACACACACACACACATCCTATGTGTGGAGTAGTAAAAGAACTGAGGAGCAAGTTGCCCCCTCTGATCCAGTAGAGAGATAAATTTCGAGGCTCCTCTGCAACTGCCCAATACATCATTTCTACCAAGTCCCTTTCCTGGTCTGCTCCACGCTTATGCAAAGATATCTCAAGTCATTGATTTGGCTTTATAGGGCAAACTTGTTACATGAACTTCTCTTGTTGTTTGTGTAGTTTTAGGTTATTCTATTTGTTCTGTCTTTAAACCAGTGAAATTATAAAATGGATATTGGGCCATGAGTGAAGTCACCTCATCATGGGTGGTGTTCAGCTTGGACCACCACTGCTCCAGTTATTCCACTCCTCAGATATCCTTGAATTCAGAAGTTTAAGGCAAACTCCACCCTACAGAGGCAATGTCATCTCTCTGTCTCTGCCCCTCAATTTCTCTCCAATAATATATAGTGCATTGGTGCTGGGAAAATTCATTTTTTATATTATAATGATATACAGTGATTGAATGTAAAAAGAAGAAGAAGAAAGAGAAGAAGGAGAAGAAGAGCCCTTAGGATCAGAACAATATTCACTGAAGAATAAATTATTTTTAATTAAAACAAAATGACTAAACAAAAATAACTGGAGATCCAGCTGAGGCCTCTGCCTTACTTCCTGAGAATGGCAGATCCCATGAACTCTTGCACTAAGTCCATCCAACTAAAATTAATCAGCCAGACTGTGGGCTGATGGATCAGTGGCTGTCATCCCCATGTGCTCCACAGTACCACAAACACACCCAACACTGAGTGCTGACGGGCAGAAAAGCCAGACTAGCCCTTAGCTCAAGTAGGAGCTTACTTCCAGTGCCTTGTTTTAGTCCCTTTAATGCACATAAGCAGATTCCTGAGAGCTCAGATTCCTAACCCTCATCTTTGCTAACTCTGATTTTGTTCTACTTCCAGTCCAACAAGATGTGTTCTCATTGATGAACCAGGTAAACTCTCCTTGTTTTCTTGTTTTTCTTTTCCCTCCTTTAAATTTTATCTATCCTTGCTAGCAGAAAGAATGCATCCAAATCTTCAACTCTTACCCAGAAGATGTTAATTTGCTTTTCTATCTTCCTCTGGACTGTGCCTGGAAGTCAAGGACTGTACCTTTCATGTCTTTGTTCTCTAATACTATCATATGATAGGGGCCTACATTTGAGTGTCTGGAGAATGAGGTGTCACTGATAGAAACAGCCAAGTATAGACAGACACCAGTTAAGAAGTAGAATGAATTCAATGCGGTCCGTTCCATTTGAGGTGGTAGACACTCACTCAAGTGAACAAGTGAATAGTTCCAGGCTGTTGTGGATAAGTCTAGGGCTGGAATGAGGATCTAGAAGCAGAAGAAGTGAGAATTATCAACAGAGGTGAGAGTCAAACATCTGAGGAAAGGATGGCTCTCAGGGGAGAAAGAAGAGAAAGGACAGCTTTAGAGGACCGTCCTGATCCCTTCTCCCACAGAATAAAGACAATAAACAGAAGAAAATAGGACAGAGAGGCAGGGGTACAGATGCCTGGAGTGTTCCACTTGTGCATAGAAAACTTGAAATAGATTCAGAAATAATATTTGAAATAGCTAACATATATTAAAAATTTATTTAATTATACATGCTACATGTTGTTTTAAGTTCTTTATGTCTATTACTAGTTCATTTAATCCTTCAAAAACTGTCTGTAGTATGGACTTGCAGATGAAGAAACGACACAGAAAGTTTAAATAATATGCCCAAGATCATACAGAAAGTCAGGGAACAGACCCTGGAGCATTCTACAACCTCTTCCCTGATATGCAAACTGTTTTAGTTACTGCCTTAATTTCTATAGACAGTTGATGACTCCATTCTATTGAATTCACAAAAATATGATAATGAATTCCATTTGACGTTCCAAATGCTGTCACTTTCTTCAAGCAACCCATTAAAGTAATTGCTATTTATATTAAAAGACTGCTATGGTTTGAATGTGTCCTTCAAAAACTTATGTATTGAAATTTGGTTGTAATGGTATTAAGAGAGTGAAAACTTATCTGACTATGGAGTTAAAGGCTGTAGACTTTGCAGGGGATTAAGGTTAGGCAAGATCTTCAAGGTGGGGGTCCCTTCATTGAATACTTAGGTACATAAGAAGCAGGACAGAAACATGGAGACAAAAATAGGCACATGCCCTCCACCAGTGTATGAACAAGAAAAAAAAAATGTGGTCTATCTATATAATGGAATTTTATTCAGCCTTAAAAAATTTTGACCCTTGCTGCAACATGAAGGACCTTGAACAGATTATGCTAAGTGAAATAAGCCAATCACAAAGACAAGTGCTGGCCTGATTTCAACTACATGAAATAACTAGACTGGTCAAATCAATAGAGAGAAAAGAGCAGAATGAGTTACCAGGGAATGGGGGAGGAGGAATGGAAACATTTGTGTTTTATGGGCACAGAGTTTCTGTTTGGGATGATGCAAAATTCTGTAGATGAATGGTGGTGACGTGGCACAATGAAATGAATATACTTAACACTGAATTGCACAGTTAAAATGGTAAAATGGTATTTTTAATACAGAAAAAAAAGGAAGAAAGACAAAATGCCTGACACATGAAGAATTTGTTGGTTGTATTCCCTTTCCAAGATTAATGTATTGCCTGAGATTTCCAATCAACCTTAAGGTGAAGAATCTATGGATAATAGATTGCTAGTTAAAATGGGTACAAAACACAGATTTGACAGCCAAAATACATTTCAGATTCATTCTTCTTTTTAAACTTCTAAACCAGTGTCCAACTCCTTTAAAACTTTTCTAGACCTATTTGAAGACCGTGGCATAGTGTTCCAAAAAGAGCACTAATACAGGCTAAGGGAGCCATGCAACTAAAAATATAAACACAGGCTGAGTACCCCAATTTGAAAAAAAAATTTTTTGGAGAGGTTTTTTGCTATAGGGCGCATGCGCTCACCAGACAGAGAAAGACATAGAGACAGAAAGTGAGAAATCACCCCCCAGGGGGGATGGTCATGCCACAATCCCTTCTCCTCCATTCTCTTCTCGGGATCTTGGGCATGCATGCACATGCGCCTGGCGTGAGTTTTAAGCCACCGGGTCCGGGACACAAACCACGGTCGACTACGTGGGAGTCCAGCGACATAGCCATTACGCTAACTACTGGTTCCCCCAATTTGAAAATTTGACATCTAAAATGCTCTAAAATCTAAAAAATTTTGAGCACCAACATAGTGCCACAGTGAAAAATTTTATACCTAATCCCATTTGATGAGTTGTGATCAAAACCTACAGTAGAAAAATACTGTATAAAATTATCTTCAAAATTACAAGAAACATTCTTCACAGATCTAAAAAAAAAAAAAAAACAAAAACAAAAAAACATAGAATTTGTCTGGAATCATAAAAGACACCATATTGTCAAAGCCATTCTGTGCAAGAAGAATGGAGTGGGTGGTATCTCTCTTCCTGATCCCAAAATACACTACAAAGTTATAATTAAAATGGCATGAGATTAGCACAAAAATAGACAGAAGACCAATGAACAGAGTAGAGACCCCAAAACATACAGCCAACTGATTTTTGACTAAAGGTACCAGTCAATCCAGTGGGAAAAGGAAAACCTATTTAGCAAATGGTGCTGGAAAAACTGGGTATCCACCTGCAAAAACATGGTCTGAACCTCTGTCTGTCACCATTAACAAAAATCAACTCAAAGTGGATCAAAGATCTAGGCCTAAGACCACAAACTATAAAACTACTGGTAGAAAACACTGGGAAAACTCTGGGGGACATTGGGGTAGGCAATGACTTCTCAAGCAAGACCCCCAAAGCACAGCGAATAATCCCCCAGATAGGTGGGATTACAACAGATTAAGGAGTTTCTACACAGCAAAGGATACAGTAATTAGTGTGAATTGACAACCCTCAGAATGGGAGAGAATTTTTGTTAACTATGCTTCAGATAAGGGACTGATAACCAGAACACACAGGGAACTCAAGTGACTTACCCAGAAAAAAATGATTAACCCAATTAAAAGGTGGGAAAATGAGCTGAATAAAACAACTCTCTAAGGAAGACCTACAAATAGCCAAAAAGCATATCAAAAAATGGTCAACATCCCTCATTGTAAGGGAGATGCAGATCAAAATCACTTGAGATACCATCTAACCCCAGTCAGAATGTCAAGAATTAAAAAAACAAACAGTGATAAGTGTTGGCAGGGATATGGTGAAAGGGGAACTCTTCTCCATTGTTGGTGGGAAAGTAAATTGGCCCAGCCACTGTGGAGAACAATATGGAGGTTTCTCAAAGACCTTCAAATAGAACTACCACATGATCCAGCAGTTCCACTCCTGGGTATCTACCCAAAGGACAGGAGAATGTTCCATTGAAAAAGTGCTTGTAGGGACCAGCAGTTGGTGTAATGGCTATGTCGCTGGACTCCCACGTAGTCGACCATGGTTCGAGTCCCGGACCCGGTGGCTTGAACTCACACCGGGCGCATGTGCGTGAGCGCCCAAGATACCGAGGGGAGAATGGAGGAGAAGGGCTTGCGACATGGCCATCTTCCCTGGGGGGTGATTTCTCGCTTTCTGTCTCTCTGTCTCTCTGGCGAGCACACGCACCCTATAGCAAAAACCTCTCCAAAAAAAAGAAAAGAAAAGAAAAGAAAAGAAAAGAAAAGAAAAGAAAAGAAAAGAAAAGAAAAGAAAAAAGTGCTTGCACAACTATATTGTGGCATTATTTACGATTGCTAAGACATGGAACTAATCCAAATGTCCACAAACAGATGAATGGATTGAAAAAGTGTGGCACATATACTCCATGGAATACTATTCAGAAAAACAAAACAAAACAAGTACCTGGTATCTGATAGAAAGTGGATGAATATGGAAGATATATTGCTGAGTGAAGCAAGTCAAGCTATGAAACAGAGACATTGCATGTCTCCACTTAATGTATAACAAATGTCTATTCTCTACGGTAGAGACTGAAAGACTGGAGGACATAAAAGCACTGAAAATTGTTATGGACACTGGGGACACAGTGGAAGGAGAGTGGGAGAGGAGAAGATTGCAAGAAGGGAAATGTGGGAAAAAATGGAGAAGTAAGACATTTGTGGGATACAGATATGGTTTGTTGCCTGTTGGTGATGTCATGTATAGTATTCTCAGCTCGCCTGCTGTGTGATGTATATCATGCTGGGTAAAATTGCTTTACAAACTAAATAGTGTATAATAATTGAAAGTAGAAATAATAATAATAAATAAAATAAAATTATCTTCATGCTATGTATATATATGTATATAGAGATAGATAGATAGATAGCATAAAGTATAGTAAATACAAAAGATAAAAATTAATTTCATGTTTGGATTTATGTCCCATTTCCAATATATCTCATTATGTACATGTGAATATTCCAAAAACTGATAACAGTCCCAAACCTGAAACACTTTTGGTCCCAAGCATTTTGGAAAAAAAAAAACCAACCTGTTTTGCCAGTCTAAAAAGTATATTTTTACAGATATGCTTTACCAAAGTTTTATCTAAAGAAAAACTTATTCAGTTGACCTCTTTTCCTCTTGGGTATCAGTGATAAATTACATTTGGTGAAAGGAGAATAACTAAAAGCAAAAGACAGGAACAAAAAATTATGGATAAATGCATTAAAATTTGCCAACAATTTCTGACAGGCATTTATTAAGGTTTATGGTGTGCTCTATGCGTAGAATTTGGTTTTATAATCTAAATAACTTCACCTGGAGAGACTATTACCATACACTTTTTTTTTTTTTTGGAGAGGTTTTTGCTATAGGGCACGTGCGCTTGCCAGACAGAGAGAGACAGAGAGATAGAAAGCGAGAAATCACCCCCCAGGGGGGATGGCCATGCCGCAATCCCTTCTCCTCCATTCTCCTCTCAGGATCTTGGGCACACACGCACATGCGCCCGACGTGAGTTTAAGCCACCAGGTCCGGGATGTGAACTGCAGTCGACTATGTGGGAGTCCAGCGACATAGCCGTTACACTAATTGCTGGTCCCCATACAAAATATTGTTAAGTGACAACCTGGAAAAGGAGTCTTCCGCCATTGGATAGATGTCTGTCAGTGCTGTGAAGCCTAACCCAGATCTCCAGACAGTGCCATTTTTATACACCTCCTTCACTTTCTACCAAGGTTGACCTTAGGAGTCTGTAGGCATTTTTAATGAAGGA
>NW_006159757.1:7459717-7460541 GCF_000334495.1 Tupaia belangeri chinensis
TATTGACGAGGACTTTTCCTACCAATATTACCCACCCCACACAGCCACCCTCAACCTTGGAATTGCATGAGGTTCCCCGCATTCTTCTTCCCTGCCTCCCCACATGTGCTCAGATAAAATATAAAGCTTTTTCTCTCCAAGGGTTAGGAAATAATTCAGTTTAGATAATGAGAAGGTCTGAATTTGTTTTCTTTCTGGCAGTACTCATGACTCACACAAAATCAGAAAAAATTCTTGATCCATCAGTGTCTCATATTCTACTTTGAAAATTGGAATTTTAGCTTAAATTGCTATTAATCCAGAGACTAACCAACCTGGAAATTCATTACCAAATTTTTTTTAAACCAGCATCAGGAAGAAAGATTAGCCACAAGAAGACACAAGATCAAGCCCAGTGCTGAGGTACTAAGAAATAGTGTAACTGCTTCTTTTTATAATGGTTCTTTTTTTAAAGAAAAAGAAAAAAAGTCTCCTCACTTGAGGAGGTGTAGGGTAGAAGCAAGAGGTGGATGTAAAAAGAAGAGAATTTTTTGGGACCAGCAGATGGCATAAGGGCTATGTTGCTAGACTCCCATGTAGTTGACCGTGATTCAAGTCCCAGACCCGGTGGCTTAAACTCACGTTGGGCGTGTGTGCCCAAGATCCCAAGAGGAGAATGGAGGAAAGGGGATTGCAATGTGGCCATGTGGCCATCCCCCTAGGGGGTGATTTCTCGCTTTCTGTCCCTCTGTCTCTCTCTGTTTTTCTGGTGAGTGCACATGTCCTATAGCAAAAAAACCTCTCTCTAAAAAAAAAAAAAAAAAAAAAAAAAAAAAAACAAAAAA
>NW_006159757.1:7461845-7471845 GCF_000334495.1 Tupaia belangeri chinensis
GTTTAATGAGGGGTGATTAAGCCCTCTTTCCAGCTTATTGACGAGGACTTTTCCTACCAATATTACCCACCCCACACAGCCACCCTCAACCTTGGAATTGCATGAGGTTCCCCGCATTCTTCTTCCCTGCCTCCCCACATGTGCTCAGATAAAATATAAAGCTTTTTCTCTCCAAGGGTTAGGAAATAATTCAGTTTAGATAATGAGAAGGTCTGAATTTGTTTTCTTTCTGGCAGTACTCATGACTCACACAAAATCAGAAAAAATTCTTGATCCATCAGTGTCTCATATTCTACTTTGAAAATTGGAATTTTAGCTTAAATTGCTATTAATCCAGAGACTAACCAACCTGGAAATTCATTACCAAATTTTTTTTAAACCAGCATCAGGAAGAAAGATTAGCCACAAGAAGACACAAGATCAAGCCCAGTGCTGAGGTACTAAGAAATAGTGTAACTGCTTCTTTTTATAATGGTTCTTTTTTTAAAGAAAAAGAAAAAAAGTCTCCTCACTTGAGGAGGTGTAGGGTAGAAGCAAGAGGTGGATGTAAAAAGAAGAGAATTTTTTGGGACCAGCAGATGGCATAAGGGCTATGTTGCTAGACTCCCATGTAGTTGACCGTGATTCAAGTCCCAGACCCGGTGGCTTGAATTTTTTTAAAAAAGGAAGCAAAACTAGGAAAGTGACAACCAAAAAAAAAAAAAAGAAAGAAAAACCTAGGTCTATGGAAGCAAACTGAAGGAAATAGAGTGGAAATGAGAAAACTGAAGACAAAAAAAGTAGTCAGTGATTTCACTGTGCAATAGACATATGAGAACTGAAGGATATATTATTTTACAAGCTATAAATATTTTAAATTACATGTAATGGAAAGCAAAAGAGAGCCACTTACGTGAGAATTACGAACTCTAAATGAGTGTCAGTATCAATGTATATCCTAAAAGAGGTGAAACTAGGATTTGATAAATGTCTATGCTAATGTTACCTCTGTGTTCCCTGTTGCCAAGATTCATGTAGGGATGTTCTGTGGTTGGGCTCTCATTTTGTGATGGTCATTGGATGTGCAATGTACTTGAAGATCAAGACTTGAGCCCAACTCCATCTCTCTCTCCCTCTTTCTTAAAATTCATTAATTTATTTCTCCCATGAGAGAGAGAGATAGGGTTGGGGGGAGTACCCACTGGACAGGGTCTTCACACCATGATCCTCCCTTACTCACAGCTAGCCTAGTGTGTGAATCCAGGACCTTTCCCAACTGAGTCCAGAAGTATCACTACCGCTCTCCTGCCTTGCCCCTAATTCTGTCTCTTACTAGCTGTGTGATCTTGAGCAAGTTACTTAACTTCAGATTCAGTTACTTCATTTTAGAAATATATATAAAGAAATACTTGCTTCAGTGGAGTTGTTGTGAATGCCAAATTAAACAAAACATATGAAAATATATAGCATCATAGGGCCACTCAGAAAACATTACTCCATCAAGCTAATGGTCTGCATGTTCCTAAATTAGCTATTGCTAAATAGCATTCAGAACATATGACTTTCCATTAATAATCAGAGTGTCTCTGGTCTCTGACACAAGCAAAAGATTTACATCAGGGAATGCAACTGACTGGCTGGCCATGTGTGCTTTCTGAAGGGTGATATTTTAAAACTGGAACAAGTGTATTGCATGCAAGATACATTTGGTGAAAAAATATTTAGACTATGAAACTGTAGAAAAAGCTTGCGAATTTTTTTAGAAATGTAATTACAAAACATGGCCTAACTCCAAGATGATTTGAAATGCAGATAAAAACAGTATGTTTTGGCGATAGTCACTGAAATCCAGTCATCGAATTTCATGTGAATGCAATGCCTTGTCTTAGTGCTGGCTACAAGCTCAATAAAATAAAACTGTCGGGGTGTGAAAGCATGACTACTCTAGAACTGGTATAGTATACATGAACTTGTTGCTCACATAAGCCAAGTAAACTATATGTATTCAAAGACATTCATTTTCCTGTTTTCTTTATGTACTATAAATATATTCATAATGCATTTATATTTCTAGTGAAATTACAATTTTTAAAAAGTATATTTATTTATTGCATGAAGTAGAAAGAGAGAGAGAGACAGGCATACTGCAATCTACTCCCAGCTTCAGTCGGCCTAGATTACAGACATGGAGGTGCACACTCAGTTTGTATAGAATAGGTCAGGTAAATGGATCTGGGACCTTCCCACGTATGTCCCATTGCCTTATGACTGTACCACTACCTGGACCCAAAATTACAGTTAGAAAGCACAGATTTTCAGGAGTTGAATACTAATAGATGTAGAATTCATGCTGAAGAGTAGAGTTAGTGTCTGGAAATACTTTTTATATGCCCCTACTCACGTTAATATAGGTCATCAATTTAATATAGGTACTCACATATTATCCAAAATAAAAGATTTATGATTACAGAAGATACCAGCACAGGGAAGCTGACCAACTAGAAGACTTTTGATTTTGATTTAACACAAAATGGGAGATTTTGAAATGCTTTTGAGCCTGGAATTCTGTTAGAAAACAAAAACAATTTGGTATGATTTTGTAGAAGAGTATTCTATAAGTTTATCAAGAAAGTCATGATGCATTTTTGCATAGAAAAATATATCATTACTTTTCCAACAACCCAATAATAAAGAATTTGAAGCCTTTCACCTTTCAACAAATCCATAAAGTGAAGTCAATTGCAATAATGAATTTCAAATAATGGAATTTTTAATCTAGTATGTTTTAGAGAATTCTCTTTTTTTCTGACCAGTACAACCAATTTCCTATAGTAAAATGTTAGTTTGAAAATAGACTTTTCTGCATTACATTAAGGAAGCAGGATAGGCAGGACTCTGAATTTTATCCAGTTGCATTAAATAATTGGAAGCCAGTTTACCAGTTACTTCCAGCTGGGAGTTACCATTAATATAGTTTCCAACCCACTTTTTGTAAGTTCAAAGCTAAATATATACATTCCAGCTTGAATATTTCCTACCTGTAAAATAGATTTCTTTGAAATATGGTAGGACATAGGCTTTTCTAAATAATGCCAGGTGACTTCAGAGGGAATTAAAAGGTAAGTTCTTTTTTAAATTGATGCTGGGTTTTATGTCTCAAAGATAGCCTTATCATCATGATGCAAAGCACTACCATTAAAGGTAGAAATCCATGATGAAAAAAGTTTAAAAACGTTCCTTCGAACATTGATCAATTATACTGTTCTTTGTTAAGCAATAGGAAAATACATACTGAACTTATGAAAGTTCTAGGATAGTTATTTTCTTCAAAAGTTTCAAGAATTATATTTCTAAGAGTTTAAACATTTTTTTTCAAACCTACCTTAGAATGTTTAAGAATAACACTTCTGTTTTGAATCAGCGTTGTTGTATCCTGTCTATATTGGATGGCTTTATATTTGTTTACGTATTGCTTTGAAGGATTCCTAAGTAGTTTTTAGGTGTGTATCATTGTTTTCCTTGTTATGCCTTTATATTGTCTGACTTACTCTAATCCTGCCCCAGGATCACTCACTCCTTGTCTGAATTACTGACTCTAAAAGACACAGACTTCCTGCTTTATATCCATTTTGTCCTTCGAAGTATAGGAAGAAAATATCAGAAATCATGACCTACATGAGGTCAAGGCCACTGTGAACCTGATCCAGAAAGCTGAGCAAACAGAAACCAAAGGAAAAGCAGCCATGGCAAGACTCAGTTGGACCAAATAAGTTACAGTGCATTGGTTCAAATTAATTCCATAGATAAAAAGTCAATATTCCTGCAGAAAATTCTCACACAGTCCATAATGCATTGTAAGGTTAAGCTGTGACATTTAAGGAGACCAGGTTAGTAGGCCAAGCAGCCCCTCGCCCCATATCTGACAAAAGACTCTCCCTCCCCATGGCCATGCTATCAAACTCCATCAGTAATAAGGAGGCATACTGAGCCCTTGCACATGGATTTGTTACTTTGCGTAATGATAGCAAATTGTAGGTTGCTGAACTTAGTGCCATTGTGACTGAACAGAAGAAGACATTCCAGAGCAGGAGTCCCGAACCAGAGCAGGACCTGAGCTGGACATCTGACATTCCCAGTTCCAGCTCCTTTTCTTCATAAGAGAGAATGATGGGCTTACTTTGTACTGGCATTGACCCACTGCCCTTGTGTAGGATGGAACTTGCTCTCTTTTGGTCCAGCCAAGCGGCGCACAGTGAGGAGACAGGGATAGCTGCTGCTAGTTGGCATTTGGACTCTTCTTACTATTGCTGAAGTAAGAGGAGGTGAGGTATTATTTTTAAGCACTTTTTTTTTTCTGGAGAGGCTTTTTGCTATAGGGCTCGTGTGCTCGCCAGAAAGACAGAGAAAGACAGAGAGACAGAAAGTGAGAAATCACCCCCCAGAGGGGATGGCCACGCCGCAATTCCTTCTCCATTCTCCTCTCGGGATCTTGGGCATGCACGCACACGCACCCAGCATGAGTTTAAGCCACCAGGTCCAGGACTCAAACCACGGTCGACTACATGGAAGTCCAGTGATATAGCCATTATGCTAACTGCTGGTCCCTTAAGCACTTATTTTTGAAGGGAATTTTTAAAAAGTCAAATCTGGTTAAGGCAATTGAAAAAAAAAATAAAAGGAAAGAAATTGTAATTAGAAATAACAATGTGGAGAGAAAGAAAGAAAAGGTGCCTACAGGTCCATCAGATTTCTAAATATGTTAGTCATTTGGATAACAAAAACTAAGACTCAAGTACATGGCTGACATAGAAAATACAAGACTTAATAACTGTTCAGAAAAACTACCCACACCACCATCTTATCCCTAGACTTCCAAATCTGGGTTGGCCTGTCGCTTTCCCTAGGGCTCTGATCTAGCCCTAACAAGTTCCCTGGTCCCCACTCAGGCTCCTACCCAGCCCACAGGACTGCAGGAGATTATTTATGCAGCTGAATGGAGATGCTGACTTCAGCACTGTAAAACCACGCAGGCAGGGAGTCCAAGCATCAGGGGCTGCTTTGCTGACAGTTTTATAAGCTTCGGCAAATGCCAAGGGTCCCTCCTCCTTTCTTTGTGTGGTTCTCACTCCTGGGGTCTTGTAGGCTGGAAAGTCACTGCTCAGAGGTCAGCTCTGTGAGGTTGCTGAAAGAGCTGCCCAAATGAATCAAAATGTGGCACCATCCTGGCAAGCAACTGCGCCTCTCGTTCTGCCATTCGAAACGCAGGGGAACATATTGAAATAAAGGTTGCAGGACCAGCCAGCAATCCTGCTGTTTTCTCTCTTTTAAACATCAATGACACCATGGAATGGGGTTTCTAACTTCATGTAATAATAGGAACATAGATGAAGGTGTGAGGCAGAATCTTAGAGATTCAGGAACATTCCTGTCTTTACTCACTTCCAGTCAGAATAAATGCACATGTGCACACATGCACACATGCACAGGGGAACACATACACTCAAAGCTCAAATCATTCTCTCAGATGGAGGCTGTTGGGCATATAGACGCTAATTCTGCTGAACGAGCACATCCGTGTCACTTACACCGTGTTTAACTTGTAAAATCTGAAAACTGTGGAGCCATTTGGTAGGCGAAGGTCGGTCATTCAGTGGTCAGCTCCTGAAACAGAAGCTCTCCTCCCCACAGGGTCCTCTCCTTAGCATGGGGTCACCACCACAACAGCTAAGTGATCTAATTCATGCCGGGTGCTGTATTAAATATTTTGCTGGCATTATCTCATTTAATCAGCATACAGAAATACAAACACTGTTCTAAAAAGTTGAGATCCTTTTATTTGGTTATCTTTGGGGACAGACATTATGGTTAAATAATGGCCAGAGCTGGTAAGTGACAGAATCTATTTGAGACCTTGTCTCGCAGTGCCACAAAGATGTAGCATCACAAATCTCCCCAAAAGAGAATGGCTTACCCCTGCAGTGAGTTATTCTTATGTCCATGCAGGTTGACTGGGGTCAGCTGATTGAAGCTGTGTGCAACCAGAGACGGTATTCTCCAGGCAATGCTCATCCTTTTCCTAGGAACACTGAACTGGCCTAGTACATTTTTCTGAATATGTCGGTAGTTGCTTCAGTGTGCACATGGAAAAACTCAACTCCTTGGTCTGATATTGGAACTGTCATGGCATCACTGCATTTTCATTCTACTGAGCAAAAAGAGTCACATGCTACACCCACTGTCAAGGGGTGAGGAAATATACTTTACCCCTTCTGCAGGAGGTACTACAGACTCATTGGGCCAATGTGTGGATAAGGAAGGGTACAGGACTGAGGCTAGAACAGTCACACCTCCCCTGGCTCTTAGCCTTGGCAATGTCTCCCTAGAATTATTCTTGTAAGGTTGACATTTTTATGAGCCTTACAAATTCATTCTAATGTATATTAATTAACGTTAGGAAACAAATTAACTTGGTTAAAAACACTGGCTTTGGCATTAAACTCAGAAGACATTCTTCCTGAATCCCAACTAACAGCACTAACTCTGGGACCATGACCATTTTATTTAACTCTCATTTTCCTAGTATATTATAAATGCATATGCTCAACCTGGTGGGGGTCCATGTTTTCTGCCATTTAGAATGTACAATCCAGCAGGAGGTCTCTATCTTAGATATTCTTTAGAATCTATGATAAGGCATTTAATGGGTAATCTGGAAGGACAAGCTAACAAGGACCTCTTTTACTCATTAGATCTCCTTCTACCTCTCTGGGATAAGACATTATTTAACCATAATGTCTGTCCCCAAAGATAAGAACAATAGGTGCTGCTTCCTCCCCTGACTCCAAAGCTGCTGATGGTGTGGTTTGCTTCCTCTACCCTAGCCTTGAGATCTGGCTCAGTGTTTCAAGACCTAAGTGGAGGCTCCATGACACAGCATGGCCTTGGTGGGCCTGTACCTGGCTCATCTCACCCTGGGGAGGTAAGGCTGTAGCTTTCATCTGGCTAGGACAGCTGAAAAATCCCTAGAGATCATCTGGGCCCAAACTTGGTAATACATGCCTACAATCTTAGCAACTCTGAAGGCTGAAGCAGGAGGATAGTGAGCTCCAGGTTGCCCTGGGCAACACTGTCTCAAAAAGACTGCATGTGGTAATGCATGCCCATAATCCCAGCTGAGAGGTCGAGGCAGGGGAATTGTGATGGCAAGACAGTATCTTTAAAAAAATAAAATAAAATAAAATAAATGGAACTGATTTCATTTGCTGGTCCTCTTTCATCAAGGCCCTTATCTGGAAACTAGAGCAGGTCTAGCAGTTAGATACAAAGACTCTATAGCCACAAGGCCTGGGTTCAAACTCCAACTCTGCTACTTACTATGTATGGCCTGGGCAAGCTACTTAGCATTCATGCATCAACTTGCTCAAGAAAATGAGTATACTAGTCTCTCCCCCATAGGCTTGTTATGAGTACAGCACATATTATGTCCTTTATAGGAGCCCTTGCACATAGCAAGTTTGATGAGTCTTAGACATCATCTCCTTATCTCCTCTCAAAGTCAACTCTCTACTCTACACACTGAAAGTCTATATTAGATTTGTCCTCTATGCCTTTCAGAAATGGTTTCTCTGCTTCCTCTGGACAATTAGCTACTATCCTGGAATCAGTCTCCAATCCTAACCCTATTTCTCCTAGGACTCCAACACAAACCTTCACTGAAGCACACACACCGTCTTCATTGCCACTTGAAAAGTTCAGATAGGTTTAAGCCTTAAAGCCTTTATTTACTTCTCCACTGAAAATTCCCTCCTCACTGTTCTCCATCTAAGTGGTACCATCTCACAGGGTCCAGCTCAATCTTCCCTATCCATGAAGCCTCCCTTTATCATTATCAAATCCAACTGAACAAATTATCCTGCCCATCTCAACCCCATACCTATGACAGGTGGCCCTCCTTCTTCTTAGGTATGATGCCTGCTCCTACCATTGCACTTACCAAACTGCATTTGAAATGTCTACTTCTCCCCTTGCCCATGAATCTATGAGATCCTTGAGATCATGGATCCTGTCTTATCAAACTGCACCTTTCTGGCAACTAGCGCTGTATTTACTGCCTGATAATTGAGAAGTATTTGCTGAAGAATGAAGGACTCAAACTTTTAGCAGTGGCGGTCACTGAGTTGTGATTTTTTGTTGTTGCCTTTTATTATTTTTTCTTATCTTTTTTCTCTTGAGAACATATACTTCCTTCATCAGATTTTTTAAAAGTATATAAAAATTGAGCCACTCCTTTCTACTAGTTGATCTAAATGAAGAAAATACTTTGACCAAGTCCATGAAAACATTTTTGGTCAGAGCCTGTTGTGTACACTTTGTGTACAAAATTATATTCTGTTTAGTCTCTTGCATGTACGTTAAGCTTCTTAAACAATTATATTACCATCCAGATTCTTTTTTTAATGTCCTAGACTTTGGAGCTCAAGTGATGGGTAGAATGAACAGCTGTGTGACCCCATTTGGCATCTAACAGTTCAAATACACGGATGAGTGCCTGTAAAGAAAATATACGCTTTGTCTCCATAATCTGGCATTAGTGGGATATATATTTTAAATACATCCACCTACGTGCCTAAGTCTTAACATCTTTTTCTCTGTAACTCATCTAAAACTATTTAAAGAAGAGGTGATTTGTCTTTTAACAAAGAACAGAGACCTTAATTCTGTCATTTGCAACAACATAGATGAACCTGGAATATATTATGCTAAGTGAAGTAAGCCAGACAAAGAAAGACAAATATCGAATGGTCTCACATAAGTGAAATCTAAAAAAGTAGAAAGTAGAATGGTAGTTACCAGAAGCTAGGAGGTAGGGAGAGCTGCAATTAGATGTTGGTCAAAGGGCACAAAGTTTCAGTTAAAAGGAATAAGTTTTTGAGACCTTTCACATAGCATGGTGACTATGTTAATAAAATATAATGCTTATTTCAAAACTTCTAAGAGAATATATTTTAAATTCAACACCAAAAAACTGAATATGAGGTGATGGATGGATTAATGACCCTGATTGAATCCTTTTATGATGTCTTTGTATGTCAAAACATCACATCGTAATCCACACTTATTATTTGTCAATTGAATATGAAAATTTTAAAAAGAGACCAAAGTCATAGGTAGGTCACTGTGTCAGTGTGTGGAGAGGAGATGTACTATCAATGTCCTAACCCAAAAGCCCACAAGTCTACGTAAAAGGGAGAAGAGGAAGGCTAAAGGGAGTTTTCAGCAATTATTGGTTAAATTTCTTCCTAAACCATGAGTGATAGTGAACTGAGTGCAAGGAGTCTCTAGCTCCTATTTGACTTCTTCAATGACATCTAAGAAAGAAAGCGAACTTCTTCAGATGCTAGGAATGAGTGTAGTCTCACATTGAGGCCTGAACATTACCACAGGCTAGCCTGATACTTCCAGCTATGCTACCTGCTCTCCCATGGAGCAGAAAGAACCTTCCAGAATATTCCCTCAGGTCAGGCTACTCTAAACACCAAGCATCCTTCTTTCTTGTGTTACTGATAGATCTTTACCAATTCCTTTCTCTACTCTGTCCTCTCCTGCCTAGAAATGTAATTTATTGAGATACTCATTTCATAGAATTGCCCTGCTATCTGGAAACATCTACCTAGAGCAAACCTTTGCTTCCTTAGTCTTCTATTCTACCCACCCCCCCATTACCTAACCCGAGTCCAAATTCTATAAGTTCATTATAACATTCTCCCACATAGATACTCCCTATAGTTTTCATGACATGTGTACCCTCTTGCTACAACTAGTAAAACACCAACCTTGTTCAACTGCAGGTGTGTTGCTGGTGGGTTTTGGCTGCAGCATTAGTGCTCATTAAGAGCTAAGCAATATTGAGCCAGCCAGTGGCCTGGTGGTTAAGGTGGCTGGATCCCACATGGCCTACTGTGCAATTCGAGTGAATCCCAGACTTGGTGGCTTGAGAAACATGCCAGGTACATGTGGGTAC
>NW_006159757.1:7477724-7512096 GCF_000334495.1 Tupaia belangeri chinensis
GCTAACCTGCAGAAAACATTGTTTTCAGTGGAATATACTTGAGGAAATACCATCTTTCAGCACATATTTTCAATCCAACTGTCCTTTACAAGCTACAGCCACAACCTTGTCTTCCCATATTTGCTTCCTCAACACATTTCCCTCCTAGCTGTCCCCTCCTCCTTCCTCCTCCGACAAAGATACCCAGGAATTTAGATGAAGCTCAAGGCAGGCTGGGCAGGAGCCACTAAGCCCTTCATGATCTCCTCTCCTGATGTTGTGTGTGCACTTTTTCATGATAAATTATCCCCATATAGTCTCAAAAGGTTTTGTTTATTTTCTTTAAAACACTTAGCATTTTACACACACACACACACACACACACACACACACACACACAGAGGAATCTTCAAAAAGTTCATGAACAATGTGTATTATGAAACATCTGTGAATGGATTTCAAAATTCGTGCCACCAAAATAAATTTGTATTTTAATTCCATTTTTAAAGAAATTTTTAGGGGCCAGCAGATGGTTTAGTGTATATTTCGCTGGACTCCCACATAATCTACCATGGTTTGAGTCCCAGACCTGGTGGCTTGAAAATCACAACAGGCGCATATGTGTACCACAATTCCAGGAGGAGAATGGAGAAGGGGTTGTGGCATGGCCATTTCCCTTTCACTGTCTCTGTCTCTCTTTCTCTCTCCAGCAAGTGTACATGCTGGAGGCAAAACTTTCTCAAAAAAATTTTTTAGAAGTTCATTTCTCAGGACCAGCAGTTAGCGTAATGGCTATGTCGCTGGACTCCCACGTAGTCGACTGCAGTTCGAGTCCCGGACCCGGTGGCTTAAAACTCATACCAGGCACGTGTACAGGCATGCCCAAGATCCCGAGAGGAGGACGGAGAAGAAGGGATTGCGGCGTGGCCATCCCCCGGGGGGGTGATTTCTGTCTCTCTGTCTCTCTCTTTCTGTCTGGTAAGCAAACGTGCCCTATAGCAAAAACCTCTCCAAAAAAAAAATAATAATAATAAGTTTATGTCTTTATTTCTTCCATGAGATATATATAGAGAGAAACTGACAGAGATAAGCACCTCCAACAAGGTCTTCATGCCACTATCCACCCCACCAGTCATAGCCTGCATGGATCGTGGACACAAGTGTACACACCCATCTGGTGTGCTCAGGGAGGTCTGTGGACATGAACTCAAGACCTTTCCCATTTGGGAAAAGTTTTATTACTGCTGTACCACCCACCAGCTCTTTTAATTTAAATTTTCTACAAACTCTTTGAAGTGCCCTCCTGTCTTCATCCTAATTCTCCTCCACAATTCTAAATTCTTATTTCATCTGCTAACACACTCTTTTCTCCACTAAGTCATTCCACATTAGAACTCCACTGTGGCATGTCTGCACAAAGTTGTCCTCTTCCACCTATAGGTCTTTAGTCTCCCTGTCTTTCAGTGAAGATACAGCCTTACTTCCAACCTGAGCATGACTAGAAATTTTTAATTGATTTCTAAACTACCTTTTCTTATGTGGTTTTCCATAACACTTATCTTTTCTGTCTGGTTCAGAGATAGTTTACTTGTACACATAAGTAGAAATGCACCATTTGTTACCAAGTTATCCTGTGCTGAACATAGATTTTTTTCATAGAAAATTCCTCCTTATTTTATATATCTTATTTTATTTTATATATCTGATTATTTATCTGGTTTTCCTACACTGCTATAAAAGTCTTTAAAGCTATAAATACATGCATAGATGCATAATAAAATATTAAAATACCTCATCAGTAATACATGAACCACTAATACGGTAGTACACAACAAGTGTAATCAAGAATTAGGTTGATAGTGAGACTGTAATTTCATTTTCTTCTTGAAATAGATGATGAAATATACATCCAGGTAGATTAAATGATGTAGCAGCTACTCAATCCATTCATTCAATGTCTTTTCTTCTTTTTTTTTTTTTTTTTGGAGAGGTTTTTGCTATAGGGTGCATGTGCTGGCCAGAGAGACAAAGAGACAGAAAGTGAGAAATAATCCCCCAGGGGGTATGGCCATGCTGCAATCCCTTCTCCTCCATTCTCCTCTTGGGGTCTTGGGCACACATGCACATACACCTAGCATGAGTTTAAGCCACCGGGTCTGGGACTGAAACCACGGTCAACTACATGGGAGTTGAGTGACAGCTATTACACCAACTGCTGGTCCCTCATTCAATTTCTTAATCGTGATGTCTGCCATGACAAATAATCTTGACATATCAGTGGCATAATTCAATAATGGTTTATTTATTTATTGAGTTAATGTCTAACATGGGTCAGATAACTCCCATGAGTCATTCTCTTCCAAGCAATAATGCAAAAATCCATTTTTCTGCTACTTTTAACTAGCATTTCCAACATCTCCATGGGGATTTCATGGTGTACTTCACTTTTGACCATATTCTGTTGGCCAGAAACAGGCCCTGATACAACTACAAAAGAGGCTGAGAAATTTGGACTTTCAGTTGTGACTAGGGAGAGGAAACAAAATCAGTGAACACTTGACCAGATTCAGATGCATTCAAAGACACTGAAATCTGCTAGGATTGGTGATTAAGAGAGTCAAATCCCACATGGTCGACTGCACTATTTAAATCCCAGGTCCAGAAGCTTGAAAAACACTCTGGGTACAAGAGTGTGTGGGAGGGACCAGCAATTAGCGTAATAGCTATGTCGCTGGACTCCCATGTAGTCGAACGCGGTTCGTGTCCTGGACCCGGTGGCTTAAAACTCACGCCGGGTGCGTGTGCGTGCATGCCCAAGATCCCGAGAGGAGAATGGAGGAGAAGGAATTGCGGCGTGGCCATCCCCCCTGCGGGGGGTTGATTTCTCGCTTTCTGTCTCTCTGTCTCTCTCTGTCTGTCTGGCGAGCACACGCGCCCTATAGCAAAAAACTCTCAAAAAAAAAAGAGTGTGTGGGATTCCCCAAATCCTGACAGGACACAAAAATAGAGGTAAAGGGATAGTAGCATGACCATGTCCTACTGGGGGTGCTTTCTTCTTCTCCTTCTCTCTATCTCTCTCTCTCTCTGTCTCTCTCTCTCTCTGTCTCTCTCTGTCTCTTTCTCTGGTGAGTGCACATGCTGTCTGGCAAAAAAGAAAAAAATACAGTGTATATATATATGCTATACATTGTGGGGTTCCTGTTCTCAAAGAACTCACTACTAAAAATATGAATTCAGTCTTAAGATAGAGGAAAATTGCTATAATAGAAAGGTATATGTTAGTGTAAGATCTGCATTAAGAGAACAATTAATTCCCTATTAAGAGGATATCTCTAAGTCTTTGGTTCCCATGAGGATATAGATCAAGCCTTATTTGCTCTCTTTAACTTTCCATATTCCATCCTAGAGCCTGCCTTTAAGCAATTTATGACTGTGGGTCTTCAGCACCCACATTGGAATTTCCTTAGGTCTTGTTGTTACCCTATGTATTAGCCCACATAGATGGCTATAACAAAATACTATAACCTAGGTACTTTATTAACAACTGAAACTTATTTCTTATATTTCTGGAAGGTGATAAGTCCAAGATGGAGGTGCCAGCAGCTTTCCCAGGAGAGTCATTATCTGGTGAGGGCCCACTTCCTTCATAGACAGACAGCATCCCACCATGGTCTCACAGGCAGAAGTGGTGAATAAACTCCCTTAAACCTCTTTCATAAGGACATTAAGCTCATTCATGATACAGACACTCTCATGACCTAGCCACCTCCCAAAAGCTCAGGCTCTTAATACCATCAATTCAGAGGTTAGGATTTTAGCATATGAATTTGAGAGGCATGGACATTCACCCTATAGCACCCTCCTAGTGAACCACCTAACCCTACAAGAACCATCCAGCCCTACACTCCCTCCCTCTCCCTACTGCTCCTTCTGTTATCCAAACCAGGAAGAAGAAATATTTTATTGATGAATCTGATACACAAATTCATCTTAAACTTAAATTTAATCTTCCCAGTCCCTGATTTACAACAGTCACTTTCAAGGTCTTATCACTAATTTTATGTTAATAATCTATCTTTTTCTTATGGAGAGTGCCCTCCCACCCCCAAACACGATATACTCCAGGCTCCACAAACCCAGATTTTCCCTGATCGGCCACTGAACAGCATACCTAAGTTATACCTAATTTATTGTTTCCTCTCCCACCCGGGCCATTTATTACCATAGTTCTTTGCTGTCTCCTTTTGTGACCCTACAATCTAATCTTCCTCAGATCAGCAGGTTGGTGTTTTCCCCAGGTGGATCCCATTTTGTTCCTTCTCTCCTTCTCCTTATATGCACCTCTAACCTCTGTTTGTTCCTCTGCACTAGGACTTGATGTTCTGTGCTTTCTCTAAAACTGGCCAATTTAGTATTCCTGGCAGAATTCATGTACATCCTGTCAACTAGTTCTTCCAACTCATTGATAAAAATTTTTAATAAACGCAGTCCTTAGAGTAATCCTTGGGGCATTCTGGTAAACACCTTCTTGCAACTAGATCTACTTCCACTTATTTTTCAGTTGCACTACCTTTTGATTATGATTTTGGAACCAGTTTTCAATCTGCATTGGAGTTTTCCTATTCTGGCCAATTTGAATTTGCTTTCCGTGTAAAATTACATGGGACTTTTTAAATCAAGTGCTTTCATAAAGTCCAGATAGATAACATCTGCTGTATTCCTTTTACTCATTCATGTGGTAGGTTGTGTATGTGCATATGCATATACATACATCGATTCAAGAAGCAAGCTATTAAGTTTTTCTGGCACTAGTGGCCCCTACTAATAAACCCATGCTGCTATTGGTCCTGGATTTCATTATTCTCTGGATGGGTACTAGTTAGTTTCCATGGCTTAGGATTCTTATTCCTTCCTAATATTTGTCTTATACTATAAACAATTATTTTAGCTGAACAGTGAAGTTGTGCTTACATGACTATATTATACAAGATCACTTTATCCTTCATTCTAGGACCTCAAGAGGTTGCTCTCTGCTCCCAGCTGCTTCTAATCAAAGCTAATTCCCTCCCACAGCATCCCTTGCTCCAATCTCACCATTAACAAGATGACTCAGGGTACTTGGAAGGCAGATTCTCATTTCTTTCACTTTCCCACAGCTTGCTGCAGGCCTCCCTGGCCAGCTAAATTTACCTATTTTGCATGCAATTCAGAATTATCCCTTCCCATCTTTTTCTGTCCTGTGTGTCAGTATTTTTAGGAGTAGAACTGCTTCCCTGCTTATTTCTCAGTCCCTGAGAAGGAGACTGGAGCTGTTGTTAAGACAGGTAATGGTCCTGTATGTATGTGTGTGTGTGTGTGTGTGTGTGTATATATATATATATATATATACACACATATACATATATATATATATGACAATAGCATGTATGATTAAGCCACTATATAGTGCATTCTGGGTGGTAAATCGCATTTTGTACGCTATGATAATGTTCAGTGAATGAATGTAAAATAAATTAAAATTAAATAAAATTTTTAAAAAACAAGAAAAAAAATAAAGACAGGTAACTGTCCTCAGGCTTTGGAGATGCTGCCGGTCAAGGTTCATACCAGGACAGAGGCTCTATGATGGGAGGGTGCTATGGAGAAGAGGATATTGGAAACTGAAAAGAATATTTCAGACTTAAAATAATTAGTATTAGTAGTGATATATGGAAGACAGAAGAAGAAAGTTAGAAAAATAGCAATTTCACAAAGCTGAAGATGTAACTGTTAATAGTTTCAGAGAAATGCAGACATTGCTAAGGACAGTGATGGTAGTGAATTTCTTCCCTTTATCAGATGGAAATAAAAGCATTTAAATTTCTAAATGAAACTCTGAACATAGGGTGAAAGCTTTTCTCTCCCAACTAATCTCACCCTCTAACGGTATCAGGTATGGGAAGAAACCCAGTCATTACTCATGGCGAGTGAAGTCTGGGAGCTTGAGGAGAGAGTTCTTTGCAACTTCAGCTCCTACATCTCCTTCAGAGTGAGGCTGGAGGACGTCAGAGAACTATGGAGACAAAGTGTCTTGGTTCTGCTGCATTGTCAATTCCTAGTGTCACAGGACCCATCTCCTGATGACTCACTTCTTTTTTTTTTGGAGAGATTTTCACTGTAGGGCGCGTGCGCTCGCCAGACAGACAGAGAGAGACATAGAGACAGAAAGCGAGAAATCACCCCCCAGGGGGGATGGTCACGCCGCAATCCCTTCTCCTCCATTCTCCTCTCAGGATCTTGGGCACGCACGCACACGCGCCCGGCATGAGTTTTAAGCCACCGGGTCCGGGACACGAACCGCGGTCGACTACGTGGGAGTCCAGCAACATAGCCATTACGCTAACTGCTGGTTCCCCTGATGACTCACTTCTGATACAGTATTTAGAACATCCTGTCCTTAAAAAAAAAAAAAAAAAACACAAATTATGTATATATTGCATTTATTGCTTCCATGGGTGATTCAGAGGGAGAGAAAACAAAACAAAACAAAACAAAAACAAAACAAAACAAAACAAAAAAACAGCATCCTGACACCACCATGCACCCAACTTTCAGGCAGCCCCAGATCACGGACAAGCATTGTCCTTGGTACTCTCAGGGAAGTCTCTAGACCTGAACTGGGAACCTTCCTATGTGGGATTGCCTCACATAACCTTGTGTTTTACCACTTCCCCACTCTCTGTTCCCCAGGATATCCTGTCCTTAGGCAGGTCAGGACATAAACCTTGTGACTCCAAGAATCATACCATTCTTAGGTTCTAAAAGTTGTTACCTAAAACTACGGGGGACATTACCAACTTCTCAGAGCTCTGGTGTCTGACGAACAGTTGCTACTATGAAGAATAACCCTGAAATTATTCTGTGAATATCTAAAGAAAAAAAAATCATAATGTAGTTGATAGTTTGCCATCAGAGCCTCCAATTATCTTTTTTAGTTAAATGTTAAAATGAGTATCATGAAATTCTATGTGAGACTCTAATTAATAATATTAGAGTCATTAAAATATTACAACTCCTTTATATTTGAGACTCTTCACAATCACTCAAATACTATCCACTCACTTATTGGATATATATTTATTAAGTTGGGTACTACTTATCCGTCGTTGTACCATGCTGTAGGAATGAGCTTTTTAACTGCCATCCGCTTTTATATTTTTATAGACCACAGATTAGTTTATTTTTAACACCCATCACACTATGAATTCATAGGGAACAGGTTCCAGTAGCTCAGGCTCCTTTCCATTGGTTCTCACAAAGTGTGCTTCTCTGGGCTGACGCTTTAGTTGAACCCAGGTACCTTTCTCTTTGGCTTCCTTCCTTTTCTGGTCATTTTCCTTCACTCGTTTTAGGAAGCTATCTCTGCTCTTATAATGTTTAATATGCTCAGTACGCACATTAATTCTCTTGACAAGAATCTTGCCCTTAACTTGTTTGTTTACAACAATGCCAACAGCATGCTGGGTAACATTGTAGACTCTTCCAGTTTTGCCATGGTAACATTTGTGGGGCATTCCTTTTTAACAGTACCCATTCCCTTGATGTCTACAATATCAGCTTTCTTGTAAATTCACATATATGTTGCCAAAGGAACCATTCCATGTTTTCTAAAAGACCTAGAGAACATATATCAGGTGCCTCTCCTTTTTCCCTTTGTGTTCGTCATTTTGGTTAATTACTGGAAGATGGGGATTCCGGCCAAAAGCTTTAGCTGCCATCCGCTTTGAATTCAGCTCTCCACTAATTTTTCTCCACTTCACCTGCCTCTGTCCATCTCTCTATGCCCAACCTCCCAACCCTACTATTATTGCCTTCCTGAGAAAAAAGTAAAAATTAGCTCAGACTGAGGAAGTGAAACTCACCTGGCCTTTCACTGAGCTGGAATAACAGACAGAAAGCCAGTTGCAAAATTACCACCAAACACCGCGTCTTCTAAGGACCTGCTTACCTCTAACACGCCATAACACTTCTTTGAGTGACAACTGCTATTTCCCTCACTGGGAAACTTTGCTCTCTAAAATCATGGACTCTCATAACTTTTGCTGTTTGGAATTGCAATGGTAAGAAAGAAACTTCCCATTTTGAACGAAAGCCCTGCTCACTTTTTTTTTTTTTTTTTTTGGAGAGATTTTCACTGTAGGGCGCGTGCGCTCGCCAGACAGACAGAGAGAGACATAGAGACAGAAAGCGAGAAATCACCACCCAGGGGGGATGGTCATGCCGCAATCCCTTCTCCTCCATTCTCCTCTCGGGATCTTGGGCACGCACGCACACGCGCCCGGCGTGAGTTTTAAGCCACCGGGTCCGGGACACGAACCGCGGTCGACTACGTGGGAGTCCAGCGACATAGCCATTACGCTAACTGCTGGTTCCCCTAGGCCTGCTCACTTTTTGATGCAGAGCAACAGTCTTGATTTATAACTCAGACGCAGAACCTCAGATAAGGAATTTACATATCTTGCTTAACTGTGTTGTTTCCAGGGAAACAGAACTGTGGGGCCACTTTCCAGTCCAGGTCTGATACTGACCCCATTTACGGTACTCTACTTTGCTTTGAGCCTATCAAAACACTGCTTCATTTGAATTTTATCCTGATCACACTGTTCCCCAGTGTCCTAGAATTCCTCTTTTTTTCCTTTGGTGAGATGCCCCCTAGCGTGGCAGCTCCCTCATTACATTGGATCGATCCACCTATTTTGTCAGGTTGTTGGTTTTTCCTAACAGTCTTGGGCTGATCAGGCTCAGATACCGTTAAACCTAATGTTTATTCTGCCACGAACTCAGCGAATTTTCCAAAAGATTGCATTATCATATATACTTGTTTATGGTTCTTTTCCCCAAAAATATTTAGAAGATAACATGTCTGCCTTAATTAGGGATATATATATATATATACATGAAATGAGAGCATTTGAATGATATAAATCTTGAAGTCAAGGAATCAAACTCAGTCACTATTTCAAGTAAACTTGGAAATAGTTACCTAGGGATTGCAAACTTTTTCTGTAAAAATATTGGCGATTTGGTCACAACTAGTTAACTCTTCGTTGTAGCCCAACAGCAGCCAGGGTCAAACGAATGTAAATAAATGACGTGTTCTAATAAAACTTTATTTATCAAAACTGGCAATGGGCTGGACTAAGTTCAAGGGCTAGAGTTGCTGACCCCTAGTCCTTGACCATCATGATAAAAGAGTCACCGCCATTGGGTTTGCTAATTGTCCTCTCCATTGAGGGAATCTGAACGTTGAATGTCCCTTGAACAAGACATATTACTCGTCAATGATGAAATGAGAAATGTAAAGTTAACAAATACTTGATACTTTCACTGTGCTTGTTTTATATAAAATAACAGATTTCTGTGGCACTGCTAGGTAGGCATCTAAGTCCTCATTCTATATGCAGGGAAATATGAGGTTCAGGGTAATTCTGCACCTGAGGTGGAAGTGGCACCTGGATTCAAAACCAAGTTTATCTTACTGCAAAACTGACCTTTTGCATTCGATACCCTTAAGAACTTAAGCAAGTCAAGTAGCCTATCTGTTTTTACTCACATTTTTTATGTTGTTTTTCTTTATTTATTTTTAAAAGAATTTTATTTTACTTATTTACTTTAATTTAATATAAGGCACATGCATTAATCAGAGAGAAAGAGAGAAAGCAAGCCACCAGGTTTGGTACTCGAACCACAGTTGGCCATGTGGGGAGTCCAGTGCCTTAACCACCATGCTACCCACCAACCTTGCATCTTCTTTTTTTTAATGATGGGGTATATGTGCACAGGAGAGAGAAAGAGAGAGACAAGAGTACCCTCCACAGGGTCTGGTCACTCTGTGATCCCCTTCCACCAATCTTCTAGTCCATCAGATCTTAGACTGTTTCAGGTGGACAAGGCTGAGGAGTCTGTCTCAGTGTGAGATCCAGCTTCTCTTGAGCAGCATGTTTCTGCTGCACCACAGAGGTGACTGCTTTACTTATCATTTTTTTGTAGAGCTGGTGCATTATTGTCCCTGTGTGCCTTTAATCAGAGATTTCTCTTGTGTCTCTTAATAAAAAAGAAGCATTTAATACTGAGCCACCAACTAACTCACCACCTACAGGACTTTTGTTTGTTTATTTAGAGAGGTTTTTACTATAGGGTGTGTGCACTTGCCAGAGAGAGAGAGAGACAGAAAATAAAAGTCACCCCCCAGGGAGAATGGCCATGCTGCAATCTCTTCTCCTCCATCCTCTCAGGATCTTGGCCATGTGTGCTTGGCGTGAGTTTTAAACCACCATGTCCAGGACTCATACCGTGGTTGACTACATGGGAGTCCAGTGATGTAACCATTGTGCCATCTGCTGATCCCACCACATACAAGGCTTTGTAACAGCATCTCTCCACTGTCTGTGAGAAGGGAATGGAATCTATTAAAGATGACACCTCAGGGGAACCAACAGTTAGCATAATGGCTATGTCGCTGGACTCCCACGTAGTTGACCGCGGTTCACGTCCCGAACCCGGTGGCTTAAAACTCACACCGGGCGCGTGTGCGTGCGTGCCCAAGATCCTGAGAGGAGAATGGAGGAGAAGGGATTGCGGCATGACCATCCCCCCTGGGGGGTGATTTCTCGCTTTCTGTCTCTATGTCTCTCTCTGTCTGTCTGGCGAGCGCACGCACCCTATAGTGAAAAAAACCTCTCCAAAAAAAAAGATGACACCTCAGAGCAGATCAACAAAGCTCGGGAATAAGCAATAGCCCCAGCTCAGGACAGTACATGAAAATAGAGGAGATCTCACAAGCTGGTACACACTTGAAGGAACTCTGATAGTAATAGTATTGGACTTCAAGGAAAAGAGACAAATGAATACAAATTCTTCAACTTCTTCAAAAAGTATCATCTGAAGAAAACTACACACTATCTGAGCAAACATCACTTCATTCACTTTTGAGACCTGAATAAAAATAAGCAATTTTAGCAGAGGCTCTAAAATATTTTTCTTTTTGAGTACACAGACAACCAAATTTAAATCAGCTTCTAGACTAGAATAGGCTTTTTCTTTTTGCCTCTTATAGGATACACTTGCCGTACTTCTAGGAGTAAACAGTGAATAGCCTGCCTATGTGAACTACATAGATAACTTAAATGCCTATTTTAGGATGCACTGAAAACCTAGTTTCTAAAGAACAACTCATCGTAATTACCACCCTATCACAATATATCTTAATGTCATCTTATTTTCTTTCAGGAAAGAGAGTCAGGAGGAATGGTGAACGGGAATGGTAACTGGGTTTCAAATTACAGTTTATGGAACCCTGGAGACAAGCCACACAGTATGAAACAAATAAGAGTGCAACTACAATGAGAACACCAGTGTTCGAAGGTAGGCTGTCCTTGGACTAAGCTCTCAAGAAGCACTTTATGTCAGGCAAGCTTCATCATGGCCAAGTTTATAAGCTATTTCTTATTGCATCTGTGGATGGCATTCTACCATCATTATCCACTCGATCTGGGCAAGAGAGTTGCAGCCTTTCAGAGAAGCTATACAAGTCAGGGTTGCCACAATCCTCAGGAATTGATCGGAATTAAAACTCTCATATCTGGGCTCTCAGGTTTGCCTTTAGTTTCCAGATCCATCTTCCGAGTTTTCTGGAGAAATTCTGACAGAACATCCCGGCAAATGACCACTTTGTTCAAAAGTAAACTAGAGCTAATTTTTCTCCCATGTCATGCTGGAAACAAACTGTTATGATGAGAGTATGATCTTACCCTAGCTAAGCAAGGGCGAAAGGAGAAGGTACAATCTTAATTTTGGAACCATAGTTCAAGTACTGAATAGCCTGTCAGATACAACTCTGAATGCAGAATATTCACATTTTGTGGTATAACAAAGACCAAACTAAAGTGTGTCCTAATTCTTTCATTTACTAGCTCTTCAAGGTGGGTACTATGGTTTGAATTTGTCCTCCAGAAAGAATATGTTGAAATGTGGTGAGCCATTGTATGATATTAAGAGAGTGAAGACAATTTAATTATAGTGTTGAAAAGTAGAGCCTCTGAGAGGTGACTGGGATTGGATGAGGTCTTCAGGGTGGGCCTTCCATAATAGATTATTGGTGGCTTCATAAGAAGATCAGATATCTAGACACACCTGCTCTGCTCTTACTGTGTCTTGACAAGTGATGCCCTGTGGCACCTTGCGACTGTGCAGTCTTCCCACCAACAATAGACCGTTACCAGTTCTAGCTCCTTAATCTGAGACCTCTCAAACCATGGACTAAATGAGCCTTTATTCTTTAAAATTACTGAATTTCAAGTATTCAATTATTAAACAACAGAGAATAAAATAAAACAGTGAGTAAGTCACTTAACTGGACAGGTGCCTAGGTTTTACAACATCAAAATAAAGATCATAATATTTACCAACTGGGCTGTCATAGAACAAATGTGCTATGTAGACTGTAAAGTTATATTTACAACTAAGGTATGATTAAAATATTTCCTCTTTCTAGTCAAAATGATGGTGAAGAGGGGCAAGGAACCAGACTCAAGGCGTTTTTATGAGAACATTTTAACCCATAGACTTCATTCTATAGGCAATATTTTTCCTGGCTTATCCTCCCTAGGTGCTCTGGTTGGAGCTTCAAGTGTTAACTCAAGAACTTCATCAATAGCTATTCTGAAATTTACAGAGCAAGGATCTTGGTTTTGAACTATGTCAGTCTCTACTCAGGTAACCCTTGGCAAGTTATTAATGTCTCTGCTTACTTTTTACCTTACTAGTGAAATATGGATGATAATACCTACATTGAATATTGTTTTGAGAGAGATGAAAGGGCTTAGCATATACCAAGTATTTGGTAAAATGTAAAGTAGTCTACTTTTTTTTTGGGGGGGGGTGGAGTTTGCTATAGGATCCATGCACTTGCTGGAGAGAGAGAGCAGGAAAGTGAGGAATCAACTCCTGACAGAGGATGACCATGCCACAATCTCTTCTCCATTCTCCTCTCAAGATTTTGGGCATACATGCATATGCACTCAGCATGAACTTCAAGCTGCCGGGTCTGGGATTTGAATGATGTGGGAGTACCGCGCCTTAACAACCATGCCACCTACTGGCCCCAAAATGATCTACTTTCATAAGAATAAGGAAGATGGAAAAGAGAGGACCCATCTCCTGCCATAGCTTCTATTCTGACAAAAACAATTTTACATCCCATTGTTTTTATGTATGGATGCACTGGCAGCAGAGCCAAAAGTGCTTCTATAAACCCACTGGGCCCAAAACATTCAACAAAGTGGAACAAAGTTGCTGTTGGTATGCTCTTCTCTACATGCATTATCCAGTTCATTAGATCTCAGGAGCAACTTGAAGCTCTCAGATTCTGGAGTGAGCTCAGCTTCTAGGTCAGAACCACAGAGACAACCTCTTCATTTATTCCTCTAATTTTTTGGTAGCCTTATCAATGTGGGATAAAATTTCATCTGTATAGAAACCCTCTTAGAGGTTAACTATCTAGAATAAAAAGTAGGAGTGCCTGCACACTTGAAAATAACACATAGGGAATGATTATCACATGGATTGTCTTTAGATGAGGAACAAATTCTAGTTAGAACTCCTTTAATATGTCCAGTGAACCTGCTCAAGAAAGACCATTCCTTCTACACTCATCTTTGTGGGCAGCAAAGAATCCAACAATACACTGTCTTGTGGGTAGCTGAGAGACACTGAAGATGTATTAAAAAGGGAAAGTCCACAGTAAGAATACCTTCAAATTGGAACAAATCTCCAAAGATCCCATCATTAAAAATCTAGGGTTCAGAGAAAACCACACCTACGCCATTAGGAGTAAATGAGTGAGGGAGCAGGTGGATGAGACAAGAGCAATATTCAACTCTCCTGCCTCCTCCTCCCTCCTCTGACCACTGACAGCAACCTTCCCTCCACACAGAGAATAAAAATAATTGAATTTCTCTAAGTCTTATAAAGGTATAACTTGCAATTCCGAAGAATTTGTACACTTAACTTTATTCCTCATCTAATCCAGGGTATTCAAATGAAATAGAAAACCAGAACAACAATGCTGGAACTGGGCTCCAGTCGTCCCCAGCACCCTCCTCTCCGCCCTGTGTTGTAATTGCACTGCTGCGGCAGATAAAGGGAGGAGAGAGAGCTGCAGAGCCTGGCTGAATACAAAACTGAAGCCTTCGTTCCTCCTCCCATAATTAATCTTTTCTGCTTTCCGCAGGAACCATCCTCTGCAGTGTTCAGCATTTGGCTGGGACTTTGACTTTTTATCATTGCCATCACTGTCTTTGTTTTTGGGAAAAGAAGGAAAACACATCCATGGCACATGGCCCCTGCATGTGAGGACACCTAAGCTTTGAGTACCCCACATCACATGTAAAATTCATGTAGCACTCTCTCTTCATCATCCTGAGCATCATTTCTATCCTTCAAGAACTTAGGAAAGGCAATGCCGATTCTTCCTCAGATCAGACTCCTACTAATTTTACTGATTAATAACTAAATGTGAAAAATATTTTTTCTAATGCCACCCAAAAATCATGCGAATGTAGATACTCCATTTATGTGCCGAAAGAAACCAATATTTCTGAACTCCCTTACTCTTCACTGATGTAGTTTCCATGGAAACCATAACATTAAGCCAGGCAGTTACTTACTTCTACATTACATAATATTATCTAATGCTTAGTTACTCCTGAACAAACGTGTTTATTCAGTAGCTTTTTGTCCATGTAATCAACCGTATCTACTTTGATTTGATTAAACAGGGAGCAGCGGCATAAAATCATTTATTGCAATGTGCTTTGCGCCTGTTATTCATCCAGAAAATGACATGCTCTTTACCGGCCAAAGAGGACTGTGCATGTGAAGTTGTGGGGGTAGAGTCTGTCCCTGCTGATACAATATACAGCTATGGATTAGAATAATTAAGATTAAGAGGATATGAAATTAGAAATGAGAGCAGAAATACTGCAGATGAAATTGCAATAATCTGGGTCCTCCTCCCCTCTCTCCTTTTTATAAAAAGGAAAGAGGAACAGAAAAGAAGGAAGGGAGGGAGAAAATGAACCTGTAGCTCTGGCGATGTACAGATAGTAGACCCTATCACTTAGCAAAGCCAGGTATCGATATCCCTTAAAGAACTTTGTCTCTATAACTGAGTGTTTTAGCCATTATTTTTGCTTACTGAAAAATAACCAAAAGTTGTGTGTGCTCAGATTCTTAGGAGGTCTGTGTGCATTGGTAAAGTACTTCAGGAAAAAAAATGTGTGCTGTTAAAATTCTTGTTTCAGTTAGTGTTCCCCAGATTAGTAGTAGGCTCTGTAGCGTGATTGCTATTGATTTACAAGTTATTTCTAGAACATAATGGATGGCCAATACTCCACAACTCTGGGCCTTTTTGGTGTTGTTACAGTTATAGGGAAGTTTTTCTTATTCTTTCTCCTAGTTCTTTCTAACATACAACTTTAAGAAAAAGAAAAAAAAAAACCTTCCTTCCTAGTTTCATTGAGGTATAATTGACAATTAAAACTTGTCCACATTTAAGGTGAACAGCTTTGTAATTTGGTGTACTATTGTATCTTGTGGAATAATACCATGTTAAGCCTTGCATAGTTACCATCTTCTTTCTTTATTATTATTTTTTGAACACTTGAGTACTTATTCATTATTTTTGCTCATTGAAAAAGCACACACAGGGACAGCAGGGGGTGCGGTGGTTAAGGTGATAGACTCCCACATAGCCAACCATGATTCAAGTCCTGGACCTGGCGACTTACCTTCTCACTCTCCCTCTCTCTCTGTGTCCCTCTGGTCAAATTGAAGAATAATAAATAAATAAATAAATAAATAAATAAATAAATTTCTTTTAAGGAAAGAAAAAGCACACACAACTTTTGGTTATTTTTCAGTAAGCAAAAATAATGGCTACAGTGCTCAGTTACAGAGACAAAATTCTTTAAGGGATATCGATACCTGGCTTTGCTAAGTGATAGGGTCTACTATCTGTACCTAGCAAGAGCTACAGGTTCATTTTCTCCCTCCCTTCCTTCTTTTCTCTTCCTCTTTCTTTCATCCTTTCTTTCCTCTCTCTCCCTCCCTCCCTTATACCCTTTTCCTTTTCTCTTACCTTCCTTCCCTCCCTACTTCCTTTGCTCCCTCTCTTCTTCCTTTCTTCCCAACATTTTAAAATAATTAGTGCTTTAGATAAATGTTAAAAGAATTTATTGGAAATAAATTTAATCCATAGGCTGGCTTTTTTAACATCTCAACTAAATGTTGCTATATCGCCTATTTAGTAAGTTTCTTTTTAAAACAAATTTTATTTTTGAGAGAAGTTTTAGGTTCACAGAAAAATTAAGCAGAAAATACAAAGATTTTCCAAATACCCCTGCCCTTACATATGCATAGCCACCCCCACTCAACTATATTCTTATTAAAGACATGATTGTGATATGTATAATTGTTTTAGGGAAATAAGATAGATAATCTATAAATCCATTAAAACTTCTCAAAAATCATTCCATCCTAAAATAATGACTTCTGCTATTTTTATGCAAAAGCAATAGCACTTAGAGTTCCTAAAGGATTACTCTTTGTTCTAACTTGGTCCGTAATTCTTTTCTTCCCTTCCTCTGTTTTCTTATATCTGTTGATTTTTCTCCCTCCCATTTTGCACTGGCATGTCACTTTCTCGTTTTGGTATCCTGACCGTTTTTTTTTTTTTTTTTTTGCATGTAGTCCTTAGCCTTTGCTTCTGTAAAAACTCAAAGCTGACTTTTCCTACAATTCTATAAGTTTCATTTCTCTAAAATATCCTCCCTCTCTCTCTTTTCTACTTTTGTATTTCCTAATACTTTGAGCTAGCCAGTATATTCCTTTTCAAGCAGCTGCCTTTATCTGTTACAGTCTTCCTTTTTCCCCTTCCTTCCTCATCCTCTCAGCATCACAGACCCCACTCCACACTCACCTCTTTTTTTTTTTTTTTGGAGAGATTTTCACTATAGGGTGCGTGCGCTCACCGGACAGACAGAGAGAGACATTAGAGACAGAAAGTGAGAAATCACCCCCCAGGGGGAATGGTCACGCCGCAATCCCTTCTCCTCCATTCTCCTCTCGGGATCTTAGGCACGCACGCACACGCGCCTGGCGTGAGTTTCAAGCCACTGGGTCCAGGACACGAACCGCGGTCGACTACGTGGGAGTCCAGCGACATAGCCATTACACCAACTGCTGGTTCCCCCGCTCACCTCTTAATAGAAGATTCTATTCAAGCACCAAATTTTAACCAAGTCACCGAGGCATAGTACCCTCCCTGTCTTTCCACGTCCCCCAGATGTTCTTCTCCTTGCTTCCAGTACATGTTCTAGCTTATGTGTTTCTAGCATAACACCTATAAAATATTACTTTCTCACATATTGACTAGTCTCTCTTCATTTATTTATGGAATATATACTTAAGGGCCCTACTTTGTGTCTTTCCGGGGCATAAGTCTACAGAGATGAACAAGATCGATGAGGTCCTGTCCCTGAAGTTGCCCCATCTTCTGACTTGCATTTTTTTTCTCTTCAATGCCTAGCAAAAAGTCCAATCTATCCAGCGCACATCATATTTGCATGTTGAATTGCTTTTAAAAACCTCCACTTTTATTAGATAGTATTACTTAAAAATATGAATGAACAGAAAAATAAAACATGACAAAGTACACATACTCCCACTAGCCAGAAATTAACACCTTCTCATTTTTAGGTCCATGTTTTCCAAATATTCTTAGCTGCTAATGTAAATATTTTTAAGAATTATTTTATTTCATTTTATGTATTCATTTATTTATTTTAAATTGGCCAGAGAGAGAGAGAGATACAGAGAGAGGAAGAGAAAGAGGGAAAGTGAGAAACTGTGGTCTGCCATGTGGGAGTGTCCAGCACCTCCACCACCATGCCACCCACTGGTCCCAGTAAATGTTTTTTTAAAAATGGCTTTGGGAACCAGCAGTTAGCGTAATGGCTATGCCGCTGGACTCCCATGTAGTCGACCGCGGTTCGCGTCCCGGACCCGGTGGCTTAAAACTCACGCCGGGCGCGTGTGCATGCGTGCCCATGATCCCGAGAGGAGAATGGAGGAGAGGGGATTGCGGCGTGACCATCCCCCCTGGGGGGTGATTTCTCGCTTTCTGTCTCTCTGTCTCTCTCTGTCTGTTTGGCGAGCGCACGCGCCCTATAGTGAAAATCTCTCTCAAAAAAAGAAAAAATGGCTTTATATGGCACACAGTTTTTATACTCAAACAATCCATAACCATGATCATCAGCATCTAGATGGCCTTAGCAGAATAAAAGTTTCTAACCAAAGAGACTCTCAACTGGATCAGGTGACTCCTTAGCAGTGTTTGCCTCAGGTCTTGCTCTCTATTTTTTATAACTGCACTAACAGTGAACCTCTTTCCACTCATCTGGAAACAAAAACAGCAAAGGACAGAAACTTGATTCCCTGAAGACACAGTTCAATTTCAAGAAGACAGACCAGGATTAGTTATGCTTTGTCTGTGGTTTCTAATCCAAAGTTTCCATTTGAAGTAACTCTGACACCTTGAGGGTCTCATATATAAGCCCCTTTCTTTGAGTATCTTATTGGCACTGAACAGATTTACATAAGAAAAATATCTGAGTGTAGAATCTGGGGTCAGATAAATTGGCTTTCAAATGCTTGTTCTGCTGTTGGAAAACCTCTTTTCTATAAAATGAGAGCAATAGTAGAGGATTAATTGATGTAAATATGGGTCCTCAGGAAAGTCTTGATGAATTTTTGCATAGGAAAACACTTCATGACTTTCCCAAGGACCTAATACATACATAGCACTGAAGGAATATTAATGTTGTAACATCTCTTTCCTTCTGTTTACATATACATAAACTCAAATACACAAAGATCACTTTCAAAAAACTTTTAGGTGCTTTTCTCTTAAAGTAACTCAATATTAATTACACTTAACACTTTGTGCTCTACCTCCACCACCTTTTATTAAAATGTTTTCTGTTGCCTGGGTATCCCATCAGCTTATTCTTTTATCTTTAATTCTCTATAATTTACTTGTCTTGTAGCAGAAATGATTTCCTCCTCTTTAAGGCTCAATATTCATGACATTTAGATTTGGGTACTATCCATTTTGCCATTATTCAGCAGAACAATCACAGGAATCACAGGACAATCACATTTTGATCCGTAATAGTTCTAAATGATTCTACTTCTTTGACACTTACACAATAAATTTTATGTGGAGAGTTAAATTGAAACTATTATATAAAATAAAATTTAATATGAAGAATTGCCAAGTAAGAATGTAAAAATAGTGGACATTATAACCATTATCCACTTTTCCTTTGATTATTCAGAATTTTGCAATTTCATTCCGTTGGAAAACACAATATGTGCAATGAAAGATAGCACAGGAACCTTTTTTGATGGTCTAAAAAATCACAAGGTGGAATGATCTCATGTGCTCCAATAAGAAACCCAGAAACTAGACAAAAAAATGGAACAAAGATGACCCTTCAAAATGTGAGGGCTCTGAGTTAAAAGAACCTCAGGGAACTAATCCACCTGCACCAAATAAAAAAGACAATTAAGGATATGAAAGGGTCAAAGCAAAGGAGATTGCCTGTCTTAATTCCCTTCTTATTTTCTTCATGGAATGCTATAATTCTGGTAGTCTCAGCACTATATTCAATTAAAGAAAAGCCTTCTCCTTTTTTTAATTTCAATTTATTTTATACATTTAACCACTATACAGAACTTAGTTTATAAGTTGAATTTACTCAACATACTTCTAACTTTAACAATGCAGGGGGCTTTGCTGAAATATTTGTTTTAACCAAAGAAACATTTTGCATGGTAGATAAGGTTAAAATCAGCCCAGTATGCTTTCTATTGTGGTGATACTAGGAGGATTTGTTTCTGAAAGAAGGTAGATAGATAGATCATAGGTGATAGGTAGAAAGATATAGATAGATAATGAAAAAATCCTGCTTTTCTGCACTTGGATATCTGAATTTACCAACATTTTCATAAATCTACTTTTAGGGCAAATGATCCATAAGATCATATTACCCACTCTATTTATCCTCCAAATGTCTCTTTCAGTCTGACACACATATATACTTACACTTTGACCTTTTAGCATTTGAGTCGACATTCAGTTTTTGAGGTAACCAGGGTTTATTATCCTCACTTTAAAAGTAAGACAGACAAAAGTTCAGAAAACTACATACCTGAAATCTGTTAGTCAGTGATACTTCATTTTCTAAACGGAAGAAGCTATACTGTCTGACCACAGAAAAATGCAGAGATACACAAACTTCACATATTAATTTTGAAACAGTAGCCTCCCTCAAAGTGCATTCTTGGAAACTCAGTTTAAGATGTCCTATAATGTGGGAACCAGCAGTTACCGTAATGGCTATGTCGCTTGACTCCCACGTAATCGACTACGGTTTGCATCCCGGACCCGGTGGCTTAAAACTCATGCCGGGTGCGTGTGCATGCATGCCCAAGATCCCGAGAGGAGAATGGAGAAGAAGGGATTGTGGTGTGACCATCCCCTCTGGGGGGTGATTTCTCGCTTTCTGTCTCTCTGTCTCTCTCTGTCTGTCTGGTGAGCACACGCACCCTATAGCAAAAATCTCTCCAAAAAAAAAGAAAAAAGAAAAGATGTCCTATAATGAGACTTAGAATTTGAGTCCAGTTCCTCTCAAACTTGGTCTCACATACTTGTCCTCAGCTCACCATGTTCCAATATCACTAAGTCTGTGTCTGTTTATATATTTTTTTTAATGATATCCTATGTCACTATTTTTTTTTTATTTCTAGGTCAAAATATAACTTTTTGTTAGCCTCAAAGCCATGTTTATTTACTCCTGAATCACTTGCGGTCTCCTCTAGAATAGATTTGCAGCAACTGGTATGGAGATTTGTGAGGATTTATGTCAGAAATGGGACAGTTCTCTGTGCCCAGGGTGCAAGTTCCCCCTGCATCTTCTGTCCAGAAAGTTTCATTTAAACCTTTGAGGAGTTTTTGTTGTTTGTTTTCAATTTGCTGTAGGGCTCATGAGCTCCCTGGCAAGAGATGGTAGAGGGGAGCAAGAAAGAAACCCCTAGGAGAATGGCCACACTATAGTCCCTTCTCCTCCATCCTCCTTTCAGGACTCTGGGCAAGCACACACACACGCACACCCAGCATGTTTTTCAAGCCGTTGGGTCCAGAACTCAAACTGGTTGGTCTGGTTGTATTCTCTTATACCCATTAATCTTTTAGAATTCTGGTTACCAATTGCGGCTACTAATTTACTGCTGCATGACCTGTCTTAGGTATAATTAATAGGCCTCATATTTGAATTTATTATAGATGCTAAAATCTTAAATAATGAACTGATTCAATCTAATGGTATATTAAAAGAATAACCAAGTCATTCTTCTGGTATAACCAAGTCAACTTTATCCTAAGAATACAAATAATGTGCAACATTAATTATATAATTAACTCAAATTAACAAATTACAGGAGAAAATTCACAAGACCCTCTCAATCTGATGTTGTAAAAGCATTTGATGAAATTGAGTACCTTTTGTGATACAATGCTCAACAAACTAGAAATAAAAGAGAACTTTACCTAACATTTCAAAGTGAAATATTACGAATACATCCACATGATAATTTTAAAATCCAAGATACCTGCTTGCTAAAATGATTGTGATTCAACATCATGCTACCAATCTGCGCTAATGCATGGATAAAAAGAGACAGGATACCTAAATACTATAAAGGAAGAGACCAATCAGATTATTTTTATCCTCACAATTTGTCTACTCTAAAAAAAAAAAAAAATGCACTGACCCTCCCATTCACACACACCACAATCTGTGGAAGAAATGCTAACATTGTCCTCACTTGCCCACAGTCACAGTGCTAATAAAATCTGAAGCCAAGATTTGACCTTTGGCAATCTGAAGCCAAGACCAGTCATCATTGCCATCCTATTACCTCCTAAGTATTGTTTGAAAGTTAAAAGTTAAGACAGAGAACAACGACCATTAAAACAATACCACTGTGGAGAATATGGAGGTTCCTCAAAGAGCTTCAAATAGAACTACCATATGATTCAGCAATTACACTCCTGGTGTCTGTCCAAAAGACAGGAGAACACTCAGCTGGAAAAGCGCTTGCACATCTATGTTTATTGCAGCATTATTCATGATTACTAAGACATGGAACCAATCCAAATGTCCACAAACAGATGAATGGATTGTAAAAGTGTGGCACATATACTCCATGGAATACTATTCAACCAAAAAAAACGCACACAAACTCACAAACAACAAGGTCCTGGCATTTGATAGAAAGTGAACGAATATGGAAGATTTACTGCTGAGTGAAGCAAGTCAGGCCATGAAACAGAGACATTGTATGTCTCCATTTAACATATACCGACTATCTGCTCTCTATGGTAGAGACTAAAGAATGGAGGACATAAAAGCATTGAAATCGTTATGGACACTAGGCACAAAGAGGAATGAGAGTGGGAGAGGGGAAGAGTGTAGGAAAGGAAATTTGGGGAAAACAATAGAGAGGTAAGACATGTGTGGGACACAGATTTGGTTTATTACCTGTTGATGATGACATGTAGACTATTCTCAACTGGGCTGGACAGAAATGTATATCATGCTGGGTAATGTTTCTTTACAAGTTAAAGGATGTATAGTGCTTGAATGTATAAATAATAATAATAATTGAAAAAAAGAAAAAAAATTAAATTAAAAAAATCGGGTTTATAAAAAGTAGGTATCAAAGTTTCTTATCCATTTATCCTTCATCTCATATAACAAAACAAAAATACAAACAGACAAACAAAAAACCTCTTCATTAAAATTGAAGGAAGTCCTAGAAAATCAGGGGAATGGCAGTGAGCACCAAGTTCTCACTGGCTTTTAATTCATAGAGTGTCAGGAATGGCCAGCTGTCTTTCCTTCTGTATCAGCGTCTGTCCTGCGTGTCAACATTTGTTCTCAAAACTTGTAATAGAAACTACATCAGATGAAGAGAAGAAAAAATTAAACTTACTTTGCCTGCTAAATCTTAATTTTTCAAACTATGGTTGGCTTCAATGTCCTGTTAATTTAGTTACACTAAGCTTAAAGCACTGTTGAGTTTTCATCTTGCATACAGCTAATTATGTGGAGGAGACTTCGGAAAGTTCATGGGAAAATGGAATTCAAGTATGGCTTTATTTTGGTGAAAAAAATTTTTTAATCCAAGCCTAGTTTTTTTGTTTAATAATATTATTTTCTGTGACCATTTTGATAACACTTCATACTTTTTTCTTCTACTGATAAAAACTAGTGTCAAGTTACTACTCTTGGTAGTTGTTAAAAAAGAAAATGCGTCACCGAAACCTGGTACTTACAAAGTAAGTAGTCTGAAGTAGTCAGAGAGCTCTGCAGCTGTATTTCAAGGGAAAAAAAATGTTTTCTGTATTATGCTTAAGTACTGAGTAAATATTGTGGGAATATTCAGGATATTGTGCTTTAAAGACTTTCTCTGGCTCAGGCTGGTTCTTTATGGTCTAGTTGATTAAATAGCCAACATTAGAATGCACAATCAACATGTGGAGTATTCTATTGCTTTTAAAACACAGATGCTCCTCCACTTATGGGATACATCCTGATAAACTTATTCTAAGTTGAAAATATGCTGAATTTAAAATGTATATAAGATACCTAATCTGTCAAACACTATAGTTTAGGCTTTCCTACCTTAAAAATGTTCATAACACTTACATTATACTATTTGGGTAAAATAATCTAATGCAAAACCTGTTTTATAACAGAAATGTTGACTATCTCATGTAATTTATTGAATACTGAACTGAAACTGAAAAATGATATGGTTGTGTAGATACTCAAAGTACCGTATCCACTAAATGCGTTATTGCTTTTATACCATGTAAAATTGAAAAACTGTAAGTGGAATCATTATACATTGAGAATAATCTATATATAGTTTTAATTTCAGCCTTGACTATCATGTTGAAAGGAGTCATTCCTTAACACATTTTGAGGATAAATAGCTTTTATACTGTTTCCACAATATCTTGTTTCTAGAGAACGTGTTAGCCACACCAAATACACTAGATGCAGAATTTATTGTAGAATTCCCTATTTGGGGAAATTGAGAAAAGAAAAGTTGCTTTGTTTGATTGCTATAGCTGCTATTCCTATAATTTCTAATGCTGACAATTTCTAAACCTAGTTTCCTCTTAATAAATCTAAGCAGACAAGCAGACAATATTAGAAGCTCTAGATTTGATGAGAACATGACTGAAACACAGAATTATAGTAAAAGAGAAAACATCCCTAGCTTCATGATTTTGTCACACAAAGTGGATGCAGACTTTCTGTGCCATAACTAATTTCTTGAAACTCAAGGTTAACGTGGGGTTGATAGAGAGCTTAAAAATACATGTGGCAACCACTGTGTATTCTCAGCCTGGTTTGTTCATTCTGATTTTGTCTTTTCTGAGTACCTTCTAAAATATAAAAGATTCTCTTCCAGGGAAAATGAACTCTTATGTTCTCATGGCTTTCCAGGAATACACATTGTTTTTGAAAAATATTTGTTGTCTGACCTGACTGTTGGATTCTGTTCTCTGGTACAAGCAGAAAACCAAGCTTCAGAGGTATTCCTGTTATGCATCAACCTTGGTATTTACAAGTGCACGTGAATAGACGTGTCGTCATCTTGCTGTGCTGGGCTGTCAGAAGATGCAAGCTGGAGTATCAGGAGCTGTGTGAACCATGAGACATTTATTTTTTTTCCTCTTTTTTTTTTTTTTTGAGAGGTTTTTGCTACAGGCCGTGTGCGCTTGCCAGAAAGACAGAGAGAGACAGAGAGACAGAAAACGAGAAATCACCCCCCAGAGGGGATGATCACGCTGCAATCCCTTCTCCATTCTCAGGATCTTGGGCATGCACGCACACGCACCCGGCGTGAGTTTAAGCTGCTGGGTCCAGGACTCAAACTGCAGTCCACTACATGGGAGTCCAGCAACATAGCCATTACACTAATTGCTGGTCCCACCAAGAGACATTTCATACATGTTGCCATGCCATGGACCTGAGATGACACTCTCATCTCTCAGAGGGCTATGTGAAAAGATTGACAGCACCATAATTAAGGCCATCATTGTTATCATTTCTATTAATATTTTTTTTTGGAGAGGTTTTCACTATAGGGCACGTGCACTCGCCAGATAGACAAGAGAGAGACATACTAGAAAGCGAGAAATCACCCCCCAGAGGGGATGATCACGCCGCAATCCCTTCTCCTCCATTCTCCTCTCGGGATCTTGGGCATGCACACACATGCGCCCGGCATGAGTTTTAAGCCACCGGGTCTGGGACACGAACTGCGGTCGACTATGTGGGAGTCCAGCGACATAGCCATTACGCTAACTGCTAGTTCCCAATTTCTATTAATATTAATCAGACAACTGAAATGTGTCAGAAGTTCCAGAATAAACAAAATAATGTGCTTGGATATGCATCAAACAGAACCTAACATTACCCCAAAAGGGAAAAAAGGGAAAGAACCTTATTTAGTTTTCTTTTAGATTGTTACACTCTGCAGTAGGTCCTTCAGTGCTGACATGATCATAGCCCTTGTGAAAGTCTAACAAGCAAGTGTCTGAACGTTTCATGGGAAAATCATGGCACCCATGTTTGTTGTAAATGCACAACCTGTTTTCAATTTTCAAATCTTATTTATAAAGTTACCTTTCCCACATAAAGTTCTAGAACGTGACCCACTCTGGCTGCAGTACAGAAGCCAACGTGATATGTAAGAGAACACTAGCAAGAAGGCAGGGTTTGCATTCAGATCATCTGTACCTGAGTCCCTGCTCTGACTTGCAAACCTGTCACTTCCCTTCCTGCCTCTCATTAGCCCTGTCTGCAAGAGGGGATAATTACAGTAGGACGATTTCACAGGGTTGTTGTGAGATTCAAGAATCAACGCACTCAGTGCATAAATACACACAACATGGGCATTTCCTATTTCTGTTCTAAATTGTATTCAGGACACAGAATGTTCTGAGCAGCGCATGAAACGGCAGAATCACGGCACTGTGCAACAGGTAAGGTTGATCCAGAATAAGCAAGTAGCACCAGATGCTGTTTTGCAGAGTATATTGGAGGATGCAAATGCACTTAAAGAGATTTATAAATGTATAAACTTTCCCTCATTTCAACCCTTTGACAGCACAGTGAGGCAGGTGTCTCTAATTCACTGTGATGAACCTGCTTCCAAAACCCTGACTCCAACCTCAGGCTGCCTTCACTACACCAGCAGGGTTTGCCTCACTGGTTTCCATCATACTTCTAGTACTTTTGCATTCTCTAAAACTAGACTTATCGCCTTGTCAATTTGAGTCTATTTACCATGATGCTCCCCCTCAAAAATCTTCTCAGGCTGAGAAAGAAGAAGCTGCTAATGTCAGCTTAAATTTCCTACCTAAACATGAAATGATCATAGCTACTCTAAGATTCATGCTAGGTATAAACATACATCGAAAACCTGACATTTAAACTCTACTTACCTCAGGGCCTGCAAGTGGGTATTGGTTAAGGCACTGGACTCCCACATGGTTGATTTTGGTTTGAGTCCCAGACCCAGTGGCATGAAATTCAAGCCAGGTACATGAGCATGCTTCCCCAAGGTCCCAGGGGGACAATGGGGGAGATGGGATTGTGGCATGGCCATCCACCCTGGGGGGTTATTTCTTGCTTTCTGTTTGTCTCTCTAGCAAGTACATGCACTCTATAACAACAATCTCTCTTGAAAAAAAATCTACTCACCTCAGGCATGAGTATAATATAAATATTTTGCTGCTAAATTACCAGTTGCCCTTGCATTTTTTTCTTTATCACTGTGCAGTTGGGTTTGTACCATCAACTTGTTGTGAACGGGGAAGCATCATCATAAAAACAGATACATTAGATGTGGACAATAAAATGTCTTTCTATTATAATGATAGGGATGTGCATTGGTTTAATAAACAAAGAAAAAGTGAGAAGCTATACTCCATCATTACGTGAGTGGGTTATTTTGTGAGCAACATGTGTTTGGTATTGGGGGACATGACATGCATTCTGTTGACCAAAAATCACTGAGCTACATCTCAAAGGTAGCTCAAAGTTGTCTTTATTCCTTTGCCATTATGAAAAATAGAAAAGTTATGGAAATGTCCTTGCTGGTCTGCTCAAGAAAAGGTAGCAAAAAATGGCAATTATAGAAAGCACTGTCTGGTATGACAATCTCGTGATGGGCAGCTTCATGCTGCCAGTATGGATGGATCTTTCATCTGTTTCTGTGTATATGTGTATGTATATGTGTAAGCCCTGCTCATACAATGAAGAGTCTGAGCCAGCTTACCAGATACAAATTCATATTTGGATGGTCCAAGTCTTCTTTTTTGAATTGGCCTGTCATTATAGTAAAAAATAATAATAATAAAAATATAGTGAATGGAAGTTTGTATGAAGTGAAACATGGTAAAAAAAAAAGTCAGTTTTAAACTTACATAAAATGTGTTATGTTATATAGTCTCACATAACTGATAAGATTTGGTCACAAATTTTTCTCTAAGCTCCTTAGAAGATAAAGTTAAGAGAGAAATCTGACCAGATGCCAGAATCATGAGATATGTGAAATGAAAATAAACCAGTTGTTACTCAAGGATACACATTCCTCTGGTCTTAAGATCTAAAAGAAAGTTCTCTCTAGGTACTTACAATGAAATCATTGAAATTAACAGCTTATAAAGACTGTGCATTTGAATACAAGACAAAACATTTCCCAAGTTGAAAACTAGCATGAACAAGTGTTCTTTAGAATATTTTTTCTTATCCTGATCAAGAATTGAGCTACTGGAGCTAGCAGGTGGTGTAGCAGTTAAGGCTCTGGACTTCCATATGGCCGACCACAATTCGAGTCCTGGATCCAGCGACTTGAAACTCACGCCAGGTGTATGTGCATGTGTGCCAAAATCTTGAGAGGAGAGTGGAGAAGAAGGGATTGTAGTGTGGCTATCCTCCCTGGGAGATGATTTCTCACTTTCTCTCTGTCTCTTTCTGTTTCTCCAGTGAACACGTGTGCCCTTTGGCAAAAAAAGAAAAAAGAAAAGAAAAGAAATTATCTACTTCAGGGAGCCTGACATTTACTTTTTCTCTTGGCAAGGAGTTTGAACATTGAGAAAAAAACGAGGACAGTAGCTACTATACTGCTTCTATTCTGACTTTGACCCTATCTCCTCAGGGCTGGATTTCATCCAGATATCACTTCTGAAAGTTCAGGCCCAGGAATCTCCTCTTTGGGGCATTGTCCAGGTTGTTAAGTGGAGTCTTACCAAGTATCCAAGGGCTGAGGGCATTAGTATTTGTGAGCTTTTCATACATGACCCAGAGGCTCCCACCATTCTCGTACCCTAAATGTACCTCTACTGTTTAAGTTCTGTCTCTCGTGAATTCAGTAGCTGTCACTCAAGTCATATTTCACATTGCTTTAGCCATAAACCTGTTCAAGAAAAAGGCACAATTTAGAAGAGTCCATAAGAAAGTAATCAATACATACAGAGTTCGCTAAAACAACCTCTACCGACTCGTTTTAATCCATTAACTGCCATTGAAATAGAGTGCTTATACAGAAAGCTAAAATCAGCATAAAGAGATGTTCCCCAATTAAAATCAAAAGATCTATAGCTTGTCTACATGAGATGAAAAAATAATAATAATAATAAATTGAGTCAACTCCATCTCCAAAGCATAGATACACAGAAAGTTATCCAAATCATCCAGGTTGGTCGTTTAAATATTTCTCCTAATTAAAAAGGCATATGTGCAACTTGCAGCTTTGCTTTTCCCCTGCAGACATTGCCAACTGCTCTTTCTTTGCTTTTCCTCATCAAAGTTTTATTTTAAGTCTGGGTCTGAATTACAAGACTAACCCAGTTATGAAGACTCCATGTATTTTGTACAGATCTATGGTATAACCCCATTAAATCAGACTGTACAAATTTGAAGTCAGTGATCAGTAAGACAAGGATCACTAACTTTTTGTTTGTTTGTTTGCCACTCCTCAGGGATAAAATGGTTTGCTAAGTAAATTAATAATGTCAATGCGATTTCAAGGGAAATGTTTGCCTATCTTAGAAAACAAACTGTTGTCAAGTACGTTAGAACCTGAAGCTATCAATTAGGTTCATGCCAGACACTGTTTAAATGGATGGTGTGGCACAGACTCAGACAGACGTGAGAAGCAATTCTAGCTGCTCTGCACAGTACCTGAGTGACCTTGGACAAGTTACTTCATTTCCTTAAGCCCTGAGTTTCTCCTTGAAAATCAAAATGAAACTATCTTGAATCAGCTAATGTATTGAAATCACCAGACAGATTGTGAGTCTCTGTGTCTGTTGCCTTTTTCCTGACTTATCATTTATTCCAAAACAGTATCTTCACCCCAGAGAAACACATTTCGTTACCCCAAAGTAGGGATCTCCACTCAAAAGTAATGAAAACTATTTCTTTTCAAATTCTGTATTTTGCAGAGTGGTCTTTAAGTGGGATTTGTGAAATGTGATTGTATTTCCAAAGTTCAATGAGAATATCAAAACCTATAACAAGATTATGTTTGTGAACATTTCTGAGATGGGAATAAATAACTTAAAAACAAACAAGTAAAAGCCTAAATTGATTGCCACTATTGGATATACATTTTAGAATACATATCCCTCAGGAAAGGCACCAGATATGTTATCCTCATGCATAAGAGGTTCTCTGTGTGTCTAGTTAACCCAAAATAAGACACATAAACTATTATAACAGGGATGTGGAATATAAAGAAGGAGATATCTACAGCTCTAGATACTATATACTGAGCTGTGGAGAACTAAGCTAACCATGCCCTTGAGGCCTGCCTCAGACACTGTATTAATGATTCTTGCATACACAAATTCATTAGATGTTTAATTAAGTAAAATCATGAATTGAATTTGTTTAATCATTAATTAAGGAACAAGTAGTGTTGTGCTAAAATTTAGCACCTTGGGAGAAAAAAAAAATAACAACCCTAACTTCCTAATACTCTGCACCTAGCGGTGGTTTCTAATTCTACTCTCTTCCCCACAACACATTCATGCATTTCATGCATGCACACACACATGCACACACCACACACTGACACATACACTGAAATTATTTTCAGACATAAATTTACCCTTCTATTTCAAACAGTGATGTTTTCAAAATAAAAGTGATAATCATTTGTTTACAGATCATGTATGTGACTTTTGTTCTTTCTATGGATGAGTTTTCCTGGTTTAAGAAAGAAAAAAACAATTTGTCTAGCTTTACAAGACAAAAGGACTAGAATGTTTTATACCTGAAAGTCCAATATTCAGATGAATTCTTGACAGAACTCTCCCAATAATCTCAAATCCTCCAATAATTATTTTAAGAATTCAGATAATCACAAAATTAGAATCACAAGCAGAGGTGTTTTCAGGCTTCCAGCTTATCATAATATTGAGAATGAAATGGAGAACTACGTTTATTCAATACCTGAAATTAAATTTCTTCTCAGCAACCATCGTAAAATGTTGGACGCTACCTGGAGCTCTTGGGATTGTGAGAAAGTGGTCATTTTCCCTGTGACACAGCAGTTACCCAGGTGTGATCTTGGCTGGCACTAGTGACTTCTCTAAGCTCCCAGATGGCTCATGGTTTGCTGTGCTATAACACATCACAGTGATTTACTGTGATTGCTAGCATTAATCAGTAAGTCCTATATGGCATCTTGTACAGGTGTTGCCCCCAAACAAAATGTGAATTCTGATGGGCTCGATTTTGTTTCTCCTGTTGCCAAATGAGGATTTGGTAGGATTTATTCGGTAGCATGGCTCAGGGACTCTTGGCTGAAAAATCCCTACTTTGGCCTAATTGTCCACATCCTCGCTAAAGTGAATGGTTAGTTGTCATAGCAACAGACATACCAATTATCCACCTGATTTTCTCATTTTTCAGGGTACAGAACCTTGAAATGTGGAAAGTCCTCTCTCCCAGATGCACTCAGCAAAGGTGGGTGAGTGTTCTCACCTATTACTTCTGAAAGCAGATTTTCCAAAATTCCTATTTTTGGAGTCATTGCCTGGCGGATCAGTCAGAACACATACATACTCAAATGATATATAACCAGCCAAAGCAATATATACCAGGTCAAATAAACAGCGTCACCATATTTGATAAGGTGGACTGGAATGAGAAAAATAACTTTATTTAAGAAGAAGTTACAGATAGTAAAAAGAATCATTTGTCTACCCATGTCACTGGATGTGAACAGGGGGAGTACTGGCTCAGTAGGCTGTCTCTCTGCCAAATCCTGGTGTTTCTTTGAATGATTCAGAAAAAGATGAACATTTTTAGTACCTTCAAACTCACAGATATATATAAATATAAACAGCTAGAAAGCTGGATATGTACTCCTCTAAATCAATATCTACTTTAATAAATGATTATTTGTGTGGCTTCTAGCTCAGATCAGTATAATTCTAAAAATCTGTATTTTGTACCTGGAGACTAAGACAGTGGTGTCACATGAGAGTGAAGGTGAATAAAACAACCAAGAGATAACTTGACCTTTAGAGAGGAATTGACAAGAATGCTAACAACCTAACACAAACTATAATAAAAAAATGTAAGGAGAAGCCCAAAATACACAGAAATGTTATCAAAAAAGTTTGTCTTCAAACGTGAAGATCTCAGGAAGAGATTCAGAAGGGGAGCAGTATTGAAAATGAACCTAAAGAATAAATGAAGTATTGATCTAGAAAAAAAAAAAGAAAACTAAGGGCATTTGAAGGGGGGAGAAGAGGATGGACAAAGATTCAAGGGTGAAACTTTTCTTCATTTCTTCAGGTTGGGAATAAGAGTTTAGAAATAAAACTGCAAGGTATATTGGTATAGCACCAGGGAAGTCCTTCAATAACAATGTACAGGGTTTGTATTTAATGAGGAAAATCACTGAGAACTTGTCAGGCAGGTAGCAATATGAGTAAACATTTGTTAAAAAGTTTTTCAAAATTTTAAAAAGGGAAATGGGACATTTTCTGGTATGCAGCATAAATGGAAGTAGGAGAATGGTGGACAGAGATGGTGAAAGTGATACCTGAGAGTACCCATCTACCCCATGACAAGATGGAAGAAGGTAGACTCAAAAATGTCCAAGGTTCCCATGGCTAAAAATGGGGCAGCATGAACATTAATAAAAATGGTAACTGTAGTACAGTTCAATACACACACACATATACATACATACACACACATACATACACACACACACACACACACACACTTCACTGGTGCACTTTGATGAATATGGGTTAATAACTCATTATTTGAAAACGGAGAAATAAAGGAAAAGAATCAAATACTAATGTGTCTCTCTTCTACAAATCTCCAGGTCACTAAATACATCATCTGGAAAATTTCTTTTTTGGGGCGGGAGGGAAGAGGTTTTTGCTATAGGGTGCATGCACACGCCAGAAAGACAGAGAGAGACAGAGAGCCAGAAAACAAGAAATCAACCCCCAGAAGAGATGTCCATGCTGCAATCTCTTCTCCTCCATTCTCCTCTTGGGATCTTGGGCATGCATGCACAAGTGCCTGGCATGAGTTTAAGCCACCAGGTCCAGGACTCAAAGCATGGTCAACTACGTGGGAGTTCAGCAACATAGCCATTCCACCATCTGCTGGTGTCTGGAAAACTTCTTTTTATTGAAGCATTCCAGGATAGAATAGAGCCTCACTATTTTGCAACCCTTAATAGTCACAGATCGGTACTTGTCAAGGCGTGGTCCCTGGACCAGCAGCATCAGCCTCACCTGAAATTTGTTAAAAATGCAAATTCTTGGACCTAACCAAGACTTAATGAGTCAGAAATTCAGGTTAGGGCTCATAATCCATACTTTACCAAGCCCTCCAAGTGATTCTGAAGCACATGCAAGATCGAGAACCACTGACCTAGACTATCATCAGTGGTTCCTTTTATTTATTTTTTGGGAGATGTTTTTGTTATAGGGTACACGTGCTTGCCAGAAAGTCAAGAGAGACAGACAGAAAGTGAGAAATCCCCCCCCCCCCACTCCCAGGGAGGATAGCCACTTTGCAATTCCTTCTCCTCCATTCTCTTCTTGGGATCTTGGGCACATGCCCGGTTTCGTTTAAACCACCGGGTCCAGGACACAGACCGTGGTCTATTAAATGGGAGTCCAGCGACATAGCCATTACGCCAACTGCTGGTCCCTTTTTTTTTTTAAGTGGTTCTTAATATCACAGAAAGAGTGAGCCTCCTGATAGAAGTATAATATGTCACTGTGCAGTAGTTTTGCCAAATAATTCATAAGGCATCTCTATTTCAAATTATTGATCTATAGGAAGTTCAGAGAACTATAGAATACACTAAACAGAGTCAAGAAAGTGGTGCAGTGGCGAAGGCACTGGACTCGTACATGGCCAACCATGGTTCGAGCTCCAGACCCAGCAGCTTGCAAATCATTCCAGCATATGTGTGTGCATGCCCAAAATCCCAGGAGGAGAAAGGGAAGAGAAGTGATTGCAGAGGTAGGAGAAGGGATTGCAGCATGGTCATCCATCCTGGAGGATGATTTCTCACTTTCCCTTTGTCTGTCTCTCCACAGTGAGTGTGTATGACCTATAACAAAAACCCTAAAATCAAACGAACAAAACAAAACATAACAAAACAAAACAAAAACACTAGACAAACTTCTGTGGGAATGCTATCAACAAAAACCTGACTATGGGAAATTCTACAGGAGAAATACATAGATTCTTCAACAAGTGATCATAAGGAGAAAGGAGGGGAAAAGGAGAGAACACCTACAGACTAAAGCAAGCTATAGAAACATATCAATCAATTGGAATGTATGAATCATATTTTATTCTGATTCACGCAGATGACAGTCAGTGCAAAAAACAGACAATTGATAACCAAGGGAAAGGGAACACTGACTCAAAATGTCATTTGTTGTTAATTAATTTTCAATGGAATAATAGAGTTGCAGTTATTTAAAAAAAGGAACTAGCCTTTAGAGGTACATAATGAAACATTTATGCCTTCAAAATAATCTAAATAGATAGATGTAGAAAAGAAAAACAAGACTGACCATGAATGGATACTTAGTTGCTGGATATTGGGTACATGGAAGTTTATTATACAATTCTACTAATTT
>NW_006159757.1:7512501-7518224 GCF_000334495.1 Tupaia belangeri chinensis
TCATTATACAATTCTACTAATTTTGGTAAAGACTTAAAAAATATATTACCCTTCCCTCAAACACACATCTAAAGTGTCTCAGGAATGATTACAAAAATATTAATCAAGAGAAAGTACTGAGTTAAAGAGAAAAACAAGTTTATTCTTGAGTATGCTGAATTTAACGTCATGGTGATGCATTCATGGGGGAAAAGTCAATCAGCCACAGAAAGTCTGGTCTTCAGCATAGAAGAACAGTTGGTATTAGAGAACTTCCGGGTTAGATAGCATATACTGTAGATATCAACAGACCCACACTCAAAAAAGAATAAAAGTTCATTGCAAGAATAAGTACTATCCTACACTATTTTGTGACATAGACCAGGAGAAGCAGATAAAACATGTTAGCTTTTTATAAATCCCAAATGCTGGAGTCAATGAATTCTTGGTTGTCACGTAAGTCAGGATATACTAAGTAATGTACGAGCAGTAAGTGCCCCCAAATCTCAATGGCTAAACATATTTAAATAACATATATTTAACTTTCTAAAAAGTCTCTCCTCCTACTGCATGGACAGCAGTAGCTAGCAAGTAGGTTTCCCTCATTGGTCACACTGCATGGTTTATGTTATCATGTGAGCTTCTAGAACTACTTCGTGAAGGGGAAAGGAATGTGAGACTTAAGCCTTGGATTTTGAAACATCTTCCCAAAATGTTGCCTGTCACTTCATCCCACATTTCGTTGAACAAAACAAGTCTCACCACTTCCAAGTTCAGTGGGCCCAGAGATGTGCCATCTTACCAAACACCCAGTAAAAGAAGTGGAACACGGGCAACAGCCCTGTGTGGACTGCACTGTGACCACTCCAAACTTCACATGTTGAATGTCTAAACTCCAATGCAACTGGATTTGGGGATAGAGCCTTTAATAAGGTGAGTAAGGTTAAATGCAGTGATAAAGATGGGGTTCTGAAGTTTGCACCATCCATGTGGCTGTTGCCTCTGCATCTCACCCTGTCCTGTCATCTGTCCCCACCGGGGTGTCGGCCGTCACTCAGCTCTCATGTGCCCCTACGTCCCATCTGAGGCGGGCTGGGCAGGGCAGGCCTCCTTTGTTATCCTCCACAATCTACTGTTTCTGAGTGTACACATTGCGCTGTTTGTTTTTGATCCCCCCTGACTTGTAGCCAGCTTGTATAAGACCCCTTGCAGAATGAGAAAGTTAAAAAACAAGAAACCCACCCAGTACTAACACCATCAAGTCTGTTATAGAGTGTACGACTGTATTAACACGGAGGCCTGCCTGGCTGCTTTTTTAACATATTGTTAAGTAATATTAAAATCATGTCTTTCTTTTGGAAAAAAAAATAAAAGATGGGGTTCTGTTCCAATGGGACATACCCTTATAAGGAGAGGAAGAAATATCAGATCTCTCTCTCTCTCTCTCTCTCTTAGCACAGTGATGGGTTGGCTATCTGCAAGCCATGGAAGGAGACTTCATTCGAAACTAACCCTGCTGACATCTTGATCTTGTACTTCTAGCCTCCAAAACTGTGATAAATAAATGCCTATTTATTCAAAGCCACCTTATCTGCATATCTTGTCCTAACAGCCTATACAGACTAGACAATCTCTAATGACTATCACAACCACAGTGGCTGTGTTCCAGCATGAACAACTCACTCAGCATTGTACATCTTTATTAGATTTCCATGATATTACACTAAAGCTTAGATGATCTATCAAATTAAATGAACCTGGTAAAAACAAATAGAAATTCAACTCAAATAAATGCTTCATTAAGGACTCTTTCTCGTCTCAACCAGAAAGTATTTTCTCAGTGTTGTTTTCATACATTTCAAATCAGGATAAATATTCTAGGCTCCAGCTTCATCCCAATTTATTTAAAAAACAAAAACACTGCCAAGTAAACTGCATTCCTTCTTTCAATTTAGTATGGAAATGATTTGATATAGAGATGGAATCCTACCTGCTGGCTGATGACTGTATGGATAATAATCCCAGGGGTTCATCTTACAGAGTTTTATCCAGGGGACTCACAGTGCTTAGCAAACATAATATGATCACCCTCAAAGGTACAATATGAGGAAATGGCCCTCTCGTACAGTCATCCCAGGACATGACACCTCAGTGAGAACTGATGGCTCTGTGACCTCTTTCCTCAAACGTAGTAAGGCATTTCACTTCTCGCCTTTTATTCTGTCTTTATAGAACTACTCCAGGCTATGGGACCAGCAGTTGGTATAAAGGTTATGCCATTATGAGAAAAACAAGTTTATTCTTGAGTATGCGGAATTTAACGTCATGGTGATGCATTCATGGGAAAAAAGTCAATCAGCCACAGAAAGTCTGGTCCTCAGAATGGAAGAAAAGTTGGTATTAGAGAACTTCCAGGTTAGATAACATATACTGTAGATATCAACAGATCCACACTCAAAAAAGGATAAAATTTCATTGCAAGAATGAACTTCAGTTCGCTGGACTCCCACGTGGTCGACCATGGTTCAAGTCCCAGATCCGGTAGCTTAAACTCATGCTGGGCGCATGTGCATGCATGCCCAAGATCTCGAGAGAAGAATGGAGGAGAAGGGATTGTGGAGTGGCCATCCCCCCTCCAGGGGGTGATTTCTTATTTTCTGTCTCTCTGTCTCTCTGTCTTTCTGCAAGTGCACGTGCCCTATAGCAAATATATATATATATATATATATATATATATATATATAAAACTACTCCAGGCTATGAAGGTGCCACACACTCTTATCCCTGAGCACTTTGTTCTTCTCAGTGCCTAGAATTTCCCATCCCCTTGTGTGGCTCCAATCGTTCTTGTGGACTCTACATTAGTTTTCCTGCCCTTGGAGAAGTATCCTCTAAGAACCTTTTCAGTTTTCAGAACCTTATTTTGTGTATCGCAGTAGCCTGCTTCAGTGGGTGTGTCCCTCGTGTGTGCTGTGGAAAAGTGCTGCTGTGGCCTCGGGCCAGGCAGGGGGCCCAATCAACAACTGTGTGTTCGACCATAGCTCAGTCTGGGCTGGGGCCCTGTCCCCACAGTGAGCATTTTCCCAGGACAGTTTGTGAATGCTTTACACATGGTCCAGGATATGCAAAAAGGGACGTTCTGTCCCAGTTCTGGCTTAGGTATCAAGGGCCTTGGGTGAGGAAAGGTGTAGTGATTTTAAGTATCTCCCATCCCAAGTGAAGTGGAATCAAACCTCCTAGAAAGGACTTGCAAGATGGTGTCTGAAAACAGGTTTCACAATGATTTGCTATTTCCAAGAATGCAGGAGATTGACTAGAGGTTGACAAGAGAGTGAAGATACTCCTTGGAGAGAATTGCTGGTGTCCTGAGACATGTGCTCAGGGAGTTACTTCTTCCCTACCTTAAACACCTGAGAAAGGCTTCAAGGGAATATCTTCATTTGTGTCCTCTGGAGTTTAGAGTCATGGGTGACAGATGTCTGATACAAACCTAGGAAATGTAAGCATGAGGTCCTGTGTTGATGTCCAAGGCAGCAAAGTGCAGAAAAATGTAGGGTTGCACTGGGAGAAACCTGCCCTTCATCATTCATGTATGTTATGAAACATGAGTGCCACAATCCAGTGGGTCTGTGTAATGGACTCTGTCCAAGAAAAGTGCCCAGAGGGAAGGTGAGGCAGGAAAGAATGGACTTCCAGAGGTCAAGGGAAGGAGGGAGAGTCAATGAAGCCCTCGCTCGTGTGTGCAAGAGCTGCTGTGAGACACTCTTAGCTTATTAGGCACTTCCACAACTTCCAAAGAGAAGTTCCATGAGACAGTGTCTACTTGAACATCTGCCATGCCAGAGAGCACCAATGGTAGATCCAGCCACTTGATCTCATAATCCTGTCTCCTTCCTGAAGAGGCCAAGAAGGTCTGTAAAAGGGGGCAGAAAAAGAACTGGTAAACAGGCACTGTTTCCTCTTCTGCCTCAGGCTTCTAGGTGTAAGAACACTGATGGATGGAAGAAGCTTTTACTGGGATAAGAATTCTAAATGTATATTATTATGCTTCAATGGATGTTTTAATTATTGAAACTAGAAGATTCTTGTGACTAAAATAGACCAGAACACTATAAGGCAGACCAATTTGTTAAGACAAGAAAATTTCCCCCAAACTTGGATTGAAAGGTACAGTGCAAGGGCCAGCTCTATAACCTAGTTGTTAAGAGAGCTAGATCCTACATGACCAATAGCCATTCAAATCCTGGCCCTGGAAAAAAAATCCCAAGTATTATACACACAACACATCATGCAAGGTACAAACACCAACCACAGATACAATTTTGAGTTTTCCAATAGCACAGTAAACAACATCATTAAAGCTACATTTTCATGGATAAAATAGGTAAAAATTAATTTTAATATTGTATTTGACTTAATAAATACAAAGTATTTTCATTTCAATATATAATCAATAGAAAAAATTGCTGAGCTATTTTTATATACTTTTTTCACATGAATCTTCAGAATCTGCTATGTGTTAGACACTCACAGCACATCTTGACTCTAGCTAGACACACCTCAGATACTCAGCAGTCACTCATGACCGGTGGCTGCCACAGTACATAGTTCAGGCTTATGCAGTTATCTGGGCTCTTCCAGACCCTGAGGAAAACTCATCTGAAAACAGACCAGCCTTGAGATAACAGGACTTACTTGTATAGTTATGAAAAACACCACAAAGATCATCTCACTGTACACGGCATGCACAAAGAAAACCTGTTGGTAATCAGATTCTGTGCAGGGGTAGGATTGGCAGCTCCATTATTTTACACTGGTAAGAAGAAAAAACGGTGTTGACCTATCTGTTCTGTAGCAGGAAGGGCATTAAATATAATTACTGAACTCTCCAATTTCAGGACCAGTGTGTTTTCACATTTCCTGAAAATTTAACTTCTCAGGGCCAGAATCTTTATTTTAAGAAAAAGCTTGCCTAATCTGTAGGGAACTGGTAAAGATCAACATTTTGATTGGAGCAATGAAACTTTACTCTTGTACAAAGTGAATTATCATTTTATTGAAATACAGAGTAGATATCTTTCCATAGAATACATTGAATGCTCTACATAATTTTTGTTATTGTGCTTAGTAGTTATTATTTTTAGTAGATTTCATTTTAAATCAGCCTGATGACTTATTATTCAAGAGGTTATGTTTGTCATTCCTATACAGCAGGCCGCCCAATCTGAATAAGTTTCTGTTAGCTTCTATAGGATGAGCATGAAATTGACCCATTCCACTCGCATTTGTATGAAGGTTTTATTTATCTATGTATCAGCAATAGTCCTTGCAGGGTTTTTTTGTTGTTTGTTTGTGTGTGTGTGTGTGTGTGTGTGTGTGTTTTGTTTTTGTTTTTGTTTTATTTTTGTAGATTCACAAAGATTATTTGTGAAAATGCTCAGATAATCAGCCATTTGTCTATTGCTTTCCTTCTAGGCTCTCTCTAGGAAGTTACAATTTGAGATACTCCCTGATTATACCACTGGTGTTAATAAGTTAACACCATTTTATTAACTTAATGCAAGCAGTCCTTTAAAAAAGGTATTATCTGTTGAAGTTCCAATATGATTGTTCTTGCCTTAATCATCTCAGTCTGCCATAACAAACTACCACAAAATGGTTGGCTTAAACAAGAGAATATATCTTCTCACACTTCTGGAGACTGGAAGTCCAGGATCAAGATGCAAGTTAATTCAGTTCCTGCT
>NW_006159757.1:7518392-7524601 GCF_000334495.1 Tupaia belangeri chinensis
TGGTTTGTAGGTGCCACCTTACCATGTCTTCAGATGGAGGAGCTCTTCCTATAAGATTACAATCTTACCAAGTTAGGGACCCACCCTTCTAACCACATTTAACCTTAGTTAACTCTAAAGACTCAATACAGTGATATTGGAGATTGGGCTTCAAGATACAAATGAGTAGAAGGACACAATTCAGTCCATAGCAGTTCTTCACATCCAGCACACCCATAGTTCACAAGCAAGAGCTAACTTCTACTTCCATGTAGTAGATCAGTCAAGTAAATAATCCACAAACATACAATAATCTCTAAATAGCTTATATTTCATGCTGGAGCAAATTACATGTTTGACTTTGCTGTTTGTCATGTTATCTATGATTTTCTGGGTGACTTTTTTTTAAGTTTGTATTATTAGTATTAGTATTTTCATATTACATTTGTATTAAATCATGTTCCTTGAGCATCTGTGAATTGAAAATACTTGAATAAAAGGTTTTCCAAACATAGTCAACAGGATGCTAATCTATTCAAGGACTATCAAGAACTCATTGTATCAGCTCTCCCCTTTTCATTTGTTCTTGAAATATTAACCTAAGACTACTTTGAGCAAGGCACTATGCTGGTCTCTGTGATGGTATCATCAGAGGGTTTCACTTTAATGGAAGATATAAGACACGCAACTAAGTAATGGTAAACATGGTAGAAAGCGATAAATTTTATAAGAGAAACATAGAAAAAAATGTTCCTGTGGCTGTTCAAAGAGGGAAGGGAAGCATCAAAGGAGGCTATGGGTGAGAAAGCATTTGAAATAGGTCTTAGCAGTAGGTTGGACTTGGGTATTTGGAGATAAGAGGTTAAGAAAAAAATGCCAGGCAGAAGAAATACGGTTCATTTGAAAGTGAGTAACCTACTCTGGCAGAAATTATATCCCTGAACTGTTCATTTAGAGCCCTCCTGTTATGTGTTATGTGCCTAGATCTGTGAATTTGAGGAGAAATACAAGAAACAGTGCTCACAAATATACAAGTTATTACCTTTTTAATAATGAACTAATTAATGAGGCATCCCTGAGAAAAATGCCTTCTGCTTAGATAACTCAAAATAAATTGTTGCATAGTAACCACATGATCAACCAAATAATCGCCCTTCTTTCCTGTAGACTGAGAATCAAGCTTTCTTGTTATTAGATTATGATTTTAAAGACTAAAACATGTAATAATACCTTTTAGGAAAAAAAACATTATTTCCATTACAAGCATTGACTTTGTGTGGCAAATATACACATACACGTACACACACTCATTATGATAATTGTCTCTAGCACAATCAGCATTTCTACTGAATGTATTAATATTTCTAAAGAAAAAACTTTCAAATAAACATACACTTGAGCTGGAATAATCTCATAGTACCTTTACTTGATACTTTAAATGTAAAATAATCTGCTTTTCTAATTCATTCTCTCAGTGAATCAGTAATGCTTCAATAAATTAGCCTACACAAAAGAACACCAGAAAAAAATCACAATCTACTAATGAAAGGGATCAGAAGATGCCACTCAAAAAATATGCCACTTTGTCTGAGAAACAGCAGACACAGGAGAAATTCTCTGCCCTTCCCCTTTCTGTCAAAATGCAGGCATCAACATCTATTCATAATATTCTCTTCCTCTTCTGTGTCAGGAAGAGGAGGACAACTTCTTTAGCATAGGAGAAAAATCTTATTACTAGATGTCTTCATTTAAAAACAAAAAAATCTTAAGGCCAGCAGGTGGCGTGGTAGTTAACACATTGGACACTCCAACATGGCCAACCACAGTTTGAGTCCTGGAACTGGTGGCTTGCTTTCTCTCTCTCTCTCTCTCTCTCTCTTTCTCTGTCTCTCTCTCTCTGTCTCTCTCTCCCTCTCTCTGTCTCTCTCTGGTCAAATTAAAATAAATGAATAAATAAATAAAATTAAATAAATAATTATTGTTTTTAAAAATCTTACTAAAAAGCCCTTATGTTACATTAGTTTCTCCTGTATATATGCCACAACTTACTGCCCCTGGAAGCCCAATTTCCCTTTTTTTTTTAATCTAGTAACTTTCCACAATTAATTGCCCTTTGTTAAAATAGTACATAATCTCTCAAGCCTAACCACTTTTGGTTTTACTTCTTTTCTGAAACTCCCATGTGCATCTGAAATAAACCTTTTCTTCTATTAATATGGCTTTTGGCAGTTGAATTCACAGGCCCCAGTTACAGAACTTAAGAAAGTAGGGAGAACCTTTTTTCTTACTCTACATTAGTGACATTATCAACATGCAATGAATGTATGTAGAAAGACACTGACTGACAGCCTTGATTACACTCTTACAGGATCAGGTTATTATTAGATCAAGGATAGGGCATGGGGAAGGGTGGTATCTCAGAAACTATACTAAATCTCTTTACTAGTGAAGAAGCTGGGCTTGGAGAAGTTTATTTGTGACACACAGCCCAAGCTCACACTGTACATCATAATTTAAGTTACCAGATTCGACTGCATTGCAGAATTCTTTCTACTGCTCCTTGGTGCCTCTCAACTCACATGACGAGAAAGAAATAGTTTAACTTTTTGTTTGTTTCTGGATTTGTTTTGTTTTTACATAGGTATGTTCTCCTATTCTATTAGAAGTGTGATAGAAAACACCCATAAACTGCTGAGCTCTGTTGGGCATGTATATAATAGGCCTTGCCTATTGGGCCCTTAGACTTCAAGGACTTCCTTTAAAGACAGAAGTACCTCCTGCCATTTGAAAATTCAAAGATGCATGTAAAAATGAGATTTTTTTTTAAAAGGTTTTGTTTCCCAGGCAACTGCACTCAATTCAGATTGGATGCGAACATTAGAATCCCTCAGAGGCATTCTCCCCCATCCATCCTTATTCTCCTTGCTGCAATAAAGCTGTAAACTCTGAGGACCCAGGATCCTAGCCGCTTTTGGAGAATGAAAACATAATGCAGGGGACAGTTTTAAAATGATGCTAAATTCGTAAGTATAAAATGCATGCCAGCAAGCAAGGCACCCTGGAAACGTCCTGTGCTGTATTGGCGAAGAAAAGACACACATTGACCAACATAGTGGTAGGCCAGAAAAGACTGAAAAAGAAGCTTTTCTGTCATTTGTCATAACCTTTGAACAGCAGTTCATCTCAGTTGATAATGAGACAGGGAAAGCAGGGGCTGTCAGAGCTGAAGAGTAAAGCTTTAGTATTTGAATGACAACTAAATTGCTGCTAGGGTGGTCTAGCACAAAACAGGCCACAGATGTCCACCACTAAAACAGCTCCTGAAATTTACACTGTAAGGAGTTTGAACTCAATCGGAATTTTTTGAATCATCTAGGTAGTGGATACTGACTTGAAGATTTTCTAATAGTTTCACAAACTACAAAACTTATATAATATATATCAATTGTGGGGGAGGGAGCTTTATACTCATAGTTAAATAAAGAAAGTGATTATTTCTCCAGAAAAAAACATCTTTTTTTCCTAGTACAATTACTCTCAGCATTCTGTACCAATAGCTTGGGTGGAGGACATTTTAAATTTGTTATTTCAAAGGTATTTTTTGTTCTCAATGTGGTCATAACACAGGTCTTCAGCTATAAATCATAAGAAGCACAAGCCCAATTTGACATTTAAAAATAAAAGTCATTGTTGAGCTTCTAGCCGTTAGACTATTTTTTTGGTAGATAGAAAATTAAATCTTGTTTTCCCAGCCAGTGTTCCCCTCCCAGACCTAGTGCTAGGTAGGTAGGAAAGCTGCTTTGCTCCCTCTTGTTCTCCTCTGTCCCTTCTAATTTCTTTTCTCTTTTTGAAAAAGGAGCTCTCTACCCTCCCTGGGCTTTTCTCTTGTTAATCTCTATCCTTTTTCTCACCTAGGACAGAAAGTTGCTAGCCATCTCCACCTTTGCCTGCTTTGGGCCTTCGCATGGCACACAAGTGTGACGCATGGTTTTCTATTTTCATCCCAATTTCATTTTTTATGAAGTGATTTTATTTTCTCCTTTTACTCATTTTCTTGTAGTACTTTCCTTCTTTTTTCTTTGCCTTCTCTCCGTATTTCTATTTCCTACTTCTTTTTCTTTATCCTAATTTACTGTTTTACTTCTCAGCCCTTACCCTCTGCCTAGAGATGATTAGGTGCACATAACTAACCATCCTCAGATGGTTGTGAGTTTTAGAGAATTCTTTGCACATCACTCTACTGGTTGCAAAAATAGTGAAATTCCCCTTCATAAATCTGATTGCAAAACTCCCACTGTGATTCCCACATTTGAGGACTTAGTAGAAGGAGAAAATAGCACTGAATTATTCCATAGTGGGGGAAACAGGAACTGACAGACACAAAATCCCTCTCCAACAAATTGGCCAGAAGTAAATACCTTAGCAAATGACTAAAAATCAAAGAAGAGCCTCAAGGATGAGAGAATCAAGTAGTACATCTCCACCAAGGGGACAATGTAACCTGTCTCCAAGTAGAGAAAATTTAGAGCATATGACTGAAATGTCAGGAAAAGAATTTAGAATATTTTTGGTAACAGAACTCTATGACATGCAAGAGAAAAGAGACACTGAGCCAAGAGATGAGGAAGTCCTTCCACAATATGAAAGAAGAATTGGACACCATAAAAAAGAATAAAATGAAACTGATAGACATGAAGGCTATAATACAGGAAATTAAAGTCTCCCTTGAAAGTATCAAAAAGCAGGTTAGACCACACAGAAGATCGAGTTTCAGAAATAGAAGACAAAACCAATCACCTCGAAAAAATTATCAAAAATACTGAGAAAAGAGCCAAGAAAACTGAGAATACTATACGAGAAATACTAAATACCATGAAACACCCAAATATATGAATAGTTGGTATCCCAGAAGGTGAAGAAACTAATAAGGGCATTGTTAATCTATTCCACAAAATCCTGGAAGAAAACTTTCCAAGTCTAGAGAGGCACTCAAACATCCAGACCCAAGAAATACAAAGAACCCCAAGTACAATCAACCTAAGAAGATCCTCTCCATGCCACATTATAACTAGATTGACCAAAACGACAAAGACAAGATACTGAGATTGGCAAGACAGAAACAAAATATCAAATTACTTACAAAGGCTATCCCATCAGACTAATGCTGGACCTCTCACCAGATACAATACAAGCAAGGAAAGAATTGTGGAAATATATTCAAAGCATTAAATGAAAAACAATTTCATTCAAGAATACTATACCCAGCAAGGTTATCCTTTATATGGGAAAAGAAAATAAAAATGTTCTTGAATAAACAAAACCTGATAGAATTTACCAACTCCAGATCAGCTCTTCAAGAAATTCTGAAAGGAGTGCTATACCAAGAAAACTAAAGAGCTTCTGGGAGACACACAGCTTCATGGCTCCCACGGACTAGCCGTTTTGGGGAAACAGAAATGAAGATTTTCTACTGATAATTCGGCCTCCAGCACATAAAACTCACGTGTTTGTTTCTGGCTGTTTTTGCTGTTATTTCTCTCTTTCTGTTTCCTTTTCTGCACACTCCTTGACTCTCAGATTGAACTTCCAAGTTTGGGAAGAAACCGACCATCAACCAGATGACTAGAAATCACTGCAGGACCACAAGAAATATGGGAAAGCAGGAAAATACCTCTCCTCCAAGGGAAAAGGATAACTCCTCTTCATCCACACACAGTTCAATTGAAATCATGGAAATATCTGATAAAGAATTTAGAGCATTCATAATGGCAAAGCTAACAGAGATAGAAGAGAAGAGAGACAATGAACTGAAGAAGAGTAAGGAGAAAGGAGCTGAAGAGTTCCAGGAGGTGAGAAAATTCTTGCAAGATCTAAAAGAGGAATTACATACTTTAAAAAAGAATCAAAGGGACCCATTAGAGATAAAGGCTATAATACAGGAAGTCAAAATCTCCCTTGAAAGTATTCAAAGCAGACTAGATCATACAGAAAATAGAATCATAGACGTAGAAGAGAAAATTGCTGGCCTAGAAAAATCCACCACAAAGATTTAGAAAATGGCCCAAAAAAATGAGAATAATATACAAGAAGTACCAGATACCATCAAACGTCCAAACATCCAGATAATTGATATCCCAGAAGGTGAAGAGTCTCATAAGGGCATTCATTGGTAATCTATTCCATGAAATCCTGCAAGAAAACTTTCCAAACCTGGAGAGGCACTCAAAGAT
>NW_006159757.1:7525274-7596021 GCF_000334495.1 Tupaia belangeri chinensis
TTCTGAATTCTTTATCAGACATTTCCATGAATTCCCTTGAACTGTGTGTGGATGAAGAGGAGTTATCATTTTCCCTTGGAGGAGAGGTGTTTTCCTGCTTTCCCATATTTCTCATGGTCCTGCAGCGATTTCTGGTCATCGGGTTGATGGTCAGTTTCTTCCCAAACTTGGATGACTGCAGTAAGCCATATAGCCCCAGCTAGGTACTACTTTATAGTATGTTCATTCTACTCACTGAGGTTTATGCCTAAAGTCAGACTTGGGTCCATGTATAGGTATATATCAGCTGCTCTTGCTTTTTGAAATATTTAGACTAATTAAGTTCATTAGCAAATCAAATAAATGGGGGGGAAGGCTTAGAAAGCAACCATGGATATCAGAGACAATGTGGGAGGAGGGTGGGACATGGCAGATGGTGAGGGATAGGGAGTCAAGGATGACAAAAAGAAAAAAAAAGTATACAAGACATAAGAAATGGAAAATTATTTGCTGATAACATGTATGTTGTACAGTGTATTTTGGATGGAAAATTCATTTGTATACTGTAATTATGTATAGTGAATTCATGTAAAAAATAAATAAATTTAAAGAGGAAAAAAAAAGAAAACTGAAGAAAGACAGCAATAAGAGAACAAAAAACAACCAGGAATATGGCCAACTTAATGGTAGGTGCAAGTCTGGAAATATCGATAATAACATTGAATCTCAATGGATTAAATTCTCTGATCAAGAGACACAGACTGGCTGAATGGATTAAAAATAAGAACCCCTCCATCTGCTGCCTACAAGAAACCCATCTCACATGTCATGGATAAAGACACACATAGAATAAAAGTGAAGGGCTGGAAAAAGGTATTCCATGCAAATGTAAACCAAAAAAGAGCGGGAGTTGTGATATTGATTTCAGACAAAAGAGGCTTTAAGACAGAAATCATAAGAAAAGACAAGGGGCATTATATAATAGTAAAAGGGCTGATTCGCCAAGAAGATATAATGCTTATAAATATCTATGCACCAAACTCAGAAGCACCCAAATGTGAAGGAAAGACTGCTAGATCTAAAAGGCGAGATAGACTGTAACATTATAATTGTTGAAGATCTCAATACCCTATTATCTCCTTTAGACACGTCAATGAGACAAAAAATAAGCAAAGAGATTCAGGATCTAAATGATACCATAAATCGATGGACTTGATAATTGCTCAAACTGTTTGCCCCAATAGCACCCTTTCCTTCTAAGTATTTCTGTTGCTCTAAAGGGTAGCTATTCCAGAAATGCAAACCCACTCTAATGGCTTCATAATTCTCTAGCTATGTCATGGCATAGAGAAAGGGGGAGGAACACTCTTTTCCCAAATCTAGTACTTTCTATGCAACTTTTTCAAGCACTATCTTTATTTGATTGTATAAATAAAATAATTTAAAATCTTGGAATCTTTTCTCCAAGCCACATTTTGGTAGTGTAAATATCAGGCCTTAATGAAATTGAGTGTTCACAAAATGTCAAATCTAATTCTGGAAGAAGAATTTTAAGGGAAAATATAGTAAACTGAATGCTCAGATTCTAGGGAAGGGAAGCAAGCATGGTGACTAATACAGGATGACATTTTATTAGGTGGGTGGCAGATAGTATCAATTCACCAAACATCCAAAGGGTTGCAATTTCATGATATGAAAAATAATACCTTTATTTAAAAACTCAAGAACTGCCATACTTTTATGATGCTTATTATATTTAAGGGACAACTAATTTCAGAAAACCTCAAGTGGAAACTAAGGAAAGAGGAAACTTGTCAAAGAGTGAAAACAAAGAATGAAAAGTGCGGGAACCAGCAGTTAGCGTAATGGTATGTCGCCAGATTCCCACGTAGTCGACTGTGGTTCACGTCCCGGACCCAGTGGCTTAAAACTCACGCCGGGCACACGTGCGTGCGTGCCCAAGATCCCAAGAGGAGAATGGAGGAGAAGGGATTGCGGCGTGACCATCCCCCCTGGGGGGTGATTTCTCGCTTTCTGTCTCTATGTCTCTCTCTGTCTGTCTGGCAAGCAAACACGCCCTATAGCGAAAAACCTCTCAAAAAAAAAAAAAGAATGAAAAGTGCAAGAAATAAAATAAAATGTAAAATATGCAAAAGAATATGGAAGAATAAAAGAGAAAGAAATGTAAGGATAATAGAATATGTAACTGTACACATATCTCAGAAATCTGAAAATATTATTCTCTATCTGTACAGGACAAAGTTAAAGAAATAGAACAGTTATTATTATTATCCATATGAAAATATTGAAAGTAAAAACTGCAAAATTTTATGAACTAGGTCTTTCTGTCCTAGAGTTTTACTGAAAGTTCTTAACCATGTGTGTCCATGAATAATTTGAACATTTTATGTTGAAATAATAGAATCTTGGAATTTTGTATTATACAGCTGTGTTGGGAAGCATTTGGTCTAAACCCTTCGTTATGTGCATAAGGAACCTAAGAAATGCTTTCCCAGAACAGAAGTCTGTTTTCCTTCATGATAATTCAGCAGAAATTTCCTTCATGATAATGCAGCAGGACCAAATGAGAGTGTGATTATGAAGCCATGGGGAGCCAAATGGTAGAAGACTAATGACGATGAGGAAGACCAATTTTAGCCCTGTGGGCTGGATGTCATTTTTGCTGATCTGGAAGTCATAGTGCTCTATATAACTTCAATCTCCAGTTGAAAACCATACATTTTATAATAGGTATTTTACTTCTGGAAATTTGATATAGGAAGAGACAACATCATGAGTTTCTGATTAAAATTTCTTCTATTAAAAAAAAGTTTGTTTCAACCATGAGAGAGAAAGGGAGAGAGACAGTCACTCCCAACAGAATCTTCATGCCACAATCCATCCTCAGCTTCAGCCAACCCAGATCATGGATATGTACCCAGCATGTACAAGGAAGTTGCAGGATGCAAATCCAGGACCTTCCCACATAGATCCAGGTGCATTACCACTGAGCCACTGTCCAGTCCCTCAAGTTTTTCTTTAACACTCAAGTTTCCCATTTACCAAACCAACTAGCAGAGCATGTTTTTGAGATTACTTGAATATGGATTCAAAAATGTTTTAGACATTTTATTTATAAAGAAACTATTTGAAGATAAGATGGTCTGCTGTATGACCACTCGTCTGTTTTCAATATTTTTTTTTAACAAAGGGAAAGTTTGAAGTGTTGGGGCTCAAAAATCTATACCCCAAAGACTGGCACTTTGACATGCTGAATTAAAGAAACGGCCCCAGAACTGAGCTCGCTCTCTTTCTCTCTCTCTCTGATCTTCCTCTTACTGCCCTGTCTCTTGATAATCTTAGATCTTCTTTCTATCTAGAAGTGCAGGAAGGCTTTTGCTCTGATATTCTATGACTTGTCTAGACCCAACAAAGAGGAAACCAATTGCCTCAATCCCCTCTCACAGGAAGGAAGATTGAGGAATGTCACCATATCTGGACAGATTTTTGTCATGAGATATTATGTATCTCTCAGGAGCATCCAGCTCCCAAAGATAATTATTTATTCAGCATTATCTGAATATTGGGCCATTCTTTTCCTCCTAAAAATTATTTACTGTAAAATTCCCTATGCTTCTCATTTTTCTCTCCTCTCTGAAGAAGATATTTAAGGCTTAACCATCTGGCCCCTCTTTAGTGTCATATTTTCTATACTTTCATGTATAAATGCACTCATTAAATAAAATTTGTATGCCTTTCATCTTATTATTGGGTTATCAGAAAAGTCATGATGCATGGGACCAGCAGTTAACGTAATGGCTATGTCACTGGATTCCCATTTAGTCAACTGTGGTTCACGTCCAGGACCCAGTTGTTTAAAACTCACGCGGAGCACGTGTATGTGCATGCCAAAGATCCCGAGAGGAAAATGGAGGAGAAAGGATTGCAGTGTGGCCATACCCCCTCGGGGGTGATTTCTCGCTTTCTATCTCTCTGTCTGTCTGGCGAGCGCACGCACCCTGTAGCAAAAACCTCTCAAAAAAAAAAAAAAATTGAAGATAAGATGGTCTGCTGTATGACCACTCGTCTGTTTTCAATATTTTTTTTTAACAAAGGGAAAGTTTGAAGTGTTGGGGCTCAAAAATCTATACCCCAAAGACTGGCACTTTGACATGCTGAATTAAAGAAACGGCCCCAGAACTGAGCTCGCTCTCTTTCTCTCTCTCTCTGATCTTCCTCTTACTGCCCTGTCTCTTGATAATCTTAGATCTTCTTTCTATCTAGAAGTGCAGGAAGGCTTTTGCTCTGATATTCTATGACTTGTCTAGACCCAACAAAGAGGAAACCAATTGCCTCAATCCCCTCTCACAGGAAGGAAGATTGAGGAATGTCACCATATCTGGACAGATTTTTGTCATGAGATATTATGTATCTCTCAGGAGCATCCAGCTCCCAAAGATAATTATTTATTCAGCATTATCTGAATATTGGGCCATTCTTTTCCTCCTAAAAATTATTTACTGTAAAATTCCCTATGCTTCTCATTTTTCTCTCCTCTCTGAAGAAGATATTTAAGGCTTAACCATCTGGCCCCTCTTTAGTGTCATATTTTCTATACTTTCATGTATAAATGCACTCATTAAATAAAATTTGTATGCCTTTCATCTTATTATTGGGTTATCAGAAAAGTCATGATGCATGGGACCAGCAGTTAACGTAATGGCTATGTCACTGGATTCCCATTTAGTCAACTGTGGTTCACGTCCAGGACCCAGTTGTTTAAAACTCACGCGGAGCACGTGTATGTGCATGCCAAAGATCCCGAGAGGAAAATGGAGGAGAAAGGATTGCAGTGTGGCCATACCCCCTCGGGGGTGATTTCTCGCTTTCTATCTCTCTGTCTGTCTGGCGAGCGCACGCACCCTGTAGCAAAAACCTCTCAAAAAAAAAAAAAAAAGAAAAAGAAAAAAGAAAAGTCATGATGCGTTTTTGCATAGAAAGACATAGAAAAAAATATGTCACAACCCAATAATTTCCCTATTGTCAGTGATTTTCAGTGAACCTCAGAGGGTGATGGGAAATATTTTTGCCCCTACAAAGTTCTTTTAATGCTACTGAGTTAAAACTGGCTTGCCCAGGAAGACAATGTGGTAATAAAAGGAGAAGGAGGTGAAGCACTGACACAGGAGTGGAAGATAAAAGAACTACAGTGACTTGGAAATAGAGAAAATCTATGAAGATCGTTCAGTAGACCTTAGCTATTGAGAGAGAAGAACGCGTAATTGATTAGACATTTTCTGTAGTTCCAGAAGGCAGAGGCAGAACTCAGGCATGTATTTATCAAAGGACTAGAAATGAGCTCTCTCGCGTGAACATGCTTCTAAATATTGAGATTTCTCAAAATGTAATGGTGTTCCTGGCACAGGTTTCCATCCTGGACAGTTTAACAAGCTGTTGCTAAGAGGTCATCCAGCTAGGATGTTCTAAAGAGAAGTTCTACATTGGATTGTGGATTCTATGGGGTTGTACTATTCTCTCTCTAAGGTTCCTATCAACTCCAAACTTCAGAGAGTATGTGAATTTCTACCCTGAACAAGAGATTAAATTCTTTGTTTCTTTGATGGTATACTAAGAATCATATACACCAGATGCTCACCTTTTTTTTTTAGTTCTATAAGTGTATCTCAACAAATTACACAGATCAACACAGAATGATTCGTTTTAGTAAGAAATCCACAATACTCACAAGTACACTCACAAGAGCCCTGTACTAAAAAATTGAAAGCATATTGCTGCAGTTTCATGCTAATAAGCATTGCAAAGCAGTGAGATTTTCTAATTTTCCAGTTCTTGTTTTTCATGACAACATCTGTTGACCTAAACCTGGCATTCAGCATAGCACATATGTGCCAGAAATTGCAAAGGTAGACAAGAACAGAAAAGGAAGTGAGTGTGTTTTTCAGGAACGAAGAAAAGAGAAAAAAGAAGGTAGGTTTTTTTTTTTTTTTCCCTCGTTGTTGCTATCTTAAATCACTTCTGAATATCAGAAACAAAACCCAAATATCCATCATAATATCCTATGGTATGGAAGAACTGTTTGCTCTAAGCTTTTTCAGGGACAGCCAGAACCAGTGCAAAGATTCAACTGACACTGAGTCAGTACAGGCAGACACAGGCACTCCGCAGGGACTTACCAAGTGACTGCCTGGTGGAGCTGTGTTCTTAGGAACACAATTGTCTCCAAACAAATAACCCTTTAAAAATGTGATCTTTTCCTTCCACGAATTAGTCCCACTTCCTGCTAAATATTCACAGTTTTTGTTTTCTTTTTTTCGGGTTTCATTTCATGTTAAACCTTCTTCGAAAGTCAGAAAAACCCATTCCTAACCCCTCTAAATCTATGTCGTTTTTCATTCTGAAACATAAAACAGTTTCTGACGGTTTCCAGGCACCTAAACTAAGATAATCATGAATTGCAATGGTACTCACAGAAGAAAAGGGATTTTGAAGTGAAGTACATCTATTATCTCAGTGTCTTGTAATTCCAGAACAAGCTTTTAATTGATGTACAACTCACAAGTGTCCTCACTGGAAGGCTGATTCCACCTCAATCACACATTCCATTGCCTCAATGGGGCTTGATACAACAACCAAGCAAGATGAGAATTCTATCTCCAGACCAAAGCCTTGATAAAACTAATTTGTTTCAAAAATATGTTTTCTTTTTTTTTTTTAAGAGAGATTTTTGCTATAGGGTGTGTGTGCTCGCCAGAGAGACAGAGAGACAGAGAGACAGAAAACAAGAAATCAATTCCCCAGGGGGATGGCCATGCTGCAATCTCTTCTCCTACATTCTACTCTCCAGATTTGGGGCACACACGCACACACTTCCTACATGAGTTTTACGCCGCAGATCAGGGACTTGAAACACGGTCCACTGTGTGGGAGTTTGGTGAAGGAACCATTACTCCATCTGCTGGTCTCTGTTTTTACTTTTATTGGCCTGATAGCTAGAGAGAAGACAGGGACTGAGTAAAATGATAATCGTATTCACTAAAAGAGATGGCCTCCTATTGCATTGTTACAATAGTTTTTCTAGACCACTAGTTGCTTAACTAATGGCTCTGACCTCCGTTGGAAATAAACTACTACCCAATTATAGTTTCCAGGGGGCAGCAGAAGTAAAAAGTAATTAGTAAAAACTGCAGGGGAAGTATATTTTTTACAGAAGGTGACTGATGAATTTGGCTACATGAAGGAAAGTGACTTATTTTCTTTCTTTGATAGAAATTTTGACTGCTAATGTTTCCACATATTCGAAGTGTTTTCATTTCATGTAAGAACCACTGCCCCGAGGGAGATGGAAACTAAATAATGAAGTGAGAACCAAGATAATTGGTGGTAACCAAAACCAGGGAAGGCTTTATTGTTTCCCAGACCCGGACAATGCCAGCTGTCTTTACTCTTCCAAAGAACTGGGAGCTAAAAATTAAACATACAGACTACAAATAAAAACGTATACCATTTAATAGTGAATAATTTTTTAAAAATCCACTAGAACTTTTAGCAAGAAACTAGCATAAGGCAAATGGTCTCCCAGTGTAATCTCATGGTGTTCCCGTTTCCATGTGTCCTGCCCCTGTGCAGGCATTCACAGTTTTCATTCATTCAGTAGACATTTTCAAGCATGTTAAATATCTTCAGGAATGTGAGATGTGCGTGTCCAAGGAACTTGAAATCCAGTGAAGGATATAAGCACTGGGGAAAGAGTCTATTCAGAAAAGTGTTGAAGAGGAGCCTTCTAGGTTGGTAAGATCAGCCCTGTCTACCAGTTCATGAATATGCATGAGAAGTTGGTGGGGAGGAAGGGGTAGACGAAAAAAATCACACCAAAAATTAAAAAAAAAAAAGAGGAAAATAGAGAAAAGTGTCAGATTTCTCAGGGTTAAAACCAGAAAAACTGAGTCTGATACAGGATGCCCCAAAGTTCAAAGGAGACACAAGGGATTACCCTTCTTATTTTATAATCATGTTCCGAAGGAAGTACTATAACTATAGTCTGAAAGTGATTTGATATTCCTGTCAGACTTGGCATCTCTGTGTCATACATTTCCAGGGCTCCAAAATTGAAATTTACATGTTTGTACAAACTTTACTTGATTGTATTTGAATTATTCTTTTTTTTTTTTTAACTTGGAGATGTTTTTGCTATAGGGTGCATGCACTCGCCAGAAAGACAAAGAGAGACAGAGAGATAGAAAGCGAAAAATCACCCCCCAGAAGGGATGGCCACACCACAATCCCTTCTCCTCCATTCTCTCGGGATCTTGGGCACACACGCACATGCACCCAGCATGAATTTAAGCCAACAGGTCCGGGACTCGAACCGCGGTCGACTACATGGGAGTTCAGCGACCTAGCCATTATGCTAATTGCTGGTCCCTGATTATATTTGAATTCTTCTACTGTGACTCTCTGCTGTGTGTTTCTACCATACATTCGATGTGCCTGCACTAGCCATTTCTTGGAACAGTTGAGACAGTAAGAGCTTACGTATTTCATAGATGAGTCATCTGAGGGCACCAAAATCTGGGTCTGTTCCTCTGAGAGCTTTGAATATACAGGTTCTGAAAACCAGACCTCCCTCTGGCATCTTGTATATCTTCTGGGAAATCAGGATTTCTCTAAATTTCACTTTCAGAGAAAATATAATAACATTGGTGGGGAAATTACTGATACAATAGATACTGTCCAGAATAGGGAAACCATGGATTGAATTCACCTGACAGGAGTCAGAATTTTCTATAACAAAGAAGACTTTACTTAAGTAAGGGCAAATAGTGGGTAAGCACAGCAGGGCATGGGTTGTATCTGGTCCATTTAAAACTAATTCTCACCCCTCAGTGCTCTTTATAAATGAATTGGCTTACAACTGCCCATCCACATAATAAATGATGCATCTTTAACTTCTATACCACATTATATTGTAGTGCACTTTGGTTCAACATTAGGTCCCATTACACCTTCTAAAACCTGAAACTTGAGCTTATTGTTCAATTAAAAGCATTAGTCAAGAAAATTTAAAGTGTTTACCCTTTCAACTACATTTTTGACCTACCAATCCTAGCACAGTTTAGACTAAGACTATGAAAACTTACTTTCCCTTTTGACCAATAATGAAAGGAATTAAATTCTTTGTACTTTTATAAACAAAAAGAAATAAGAGCTTCTTGGATTATTCTACAAAAGAAAAAAATTAATTATGCAAACTAATCTTTTTCTTTTTTTTTGGAGAGGTGTTTGCTATAGGGCGCGTGCGCTCACCAGACAGACACAGAGAGACAGAAAGCGAGAAATCACCCCCCAGGGGGGATGGCCATGCCGCAATCCCTTCTCCTCCATTCTCCTCTTGGGATCTTGGGCACGTACGCACATGCACCTGGCGTGAGTTTAAGCCACCGAGTCCGGGACTCGAACCATGGTTGACTACATGGGAGTCCAGCGACATAGCCATTACGCAAACTGCTGGTCCCACAAACTAATCTTTATGATAGTTGCAACTGGTGTGGCCCATAGGTCAGCCTCTTCATGTTCCTACCTCTGCTTCCTCCAGCAACTTGCTGCTGTATCTGCCAGTAGGTTCCTGGCCCAACCTTAACAATCGAACCAGAGCAGCACAGCATCTTTCTTCATGCTATTAATATTAGAAATTCATGGGCCCAAAAGAAACTCAGTGTCCACATAATATACCTCCTCCCCAACAACCTAACCTAATCCATGGAATTGGGCTTCTGCCTCAGTTTTCCTAGCTAGCAATCAAATGTATATTCAGAGTCAGATCAGTGTTCTAAATGGGAACCTACCTGGCTAGAACTTCCCAACCTCTTGCCCTACCCACTGGCTAGAATCCTATCATGATGTCACTGTCCGCAGCATCTTCATGTTTTGGGCTGGGTCTGTCTGTTGCAAATGTCTTCACAAAACAGATCTGATTTAAGGACATCCATTGTCTACCATGTCTTAGAAAAAAGAGTTTCTTATGCTTTACATCTGTGTCAGTTTCCCAATTACTGTCCTGTCTGGCTTGAGTTTCCATATAGCCTCATCTATTTATCTAGAAAGCAGTGTGATCGTCTTGTACCCCACCAAAGTACTCAGAAAGTACAGGTATCTGCAGATGAAGCAACCCAGGAGAATCCATGTTCCACTCTCTCCAAGACAAAGTGTGCTGGGGGAAGGATCAGGGAATACAGTCTTCTGGAAGACAGTGATCATAGCTCCATCCTCTCATTTCCCTTTGGATCCAGATTTCCTTCCTATCTTTTTGAAGCACAAAGAGTCTAGCAGTCTCTTGACATTGACATCTTGACAAATTACTTACCTCTACTTTCTAAGAAAGAGAATAACTGATCATTGTCCCCATCCCTGTCACTTTGAACTTCTGTTAGTTGTACTGAACAAAGTCATCCCTACCCCCAAATACTACCACCCAACACTTTTTATCAGGTGAATAATAAATCTAAAGCCAATAATCCTTTTCACCTGATTGTTCATTGTCAGAGTATAGAAATACAATTGATTTTGTATGTTAGTCTTTTATCCTGCAACCTTGCATAACTCACCTACTAGTTGCCCACTGTTTTTCAGTTCTAAAATATCCATTTGTTCTCTTCTTTATTGTCTGTTGCTTTGCTGAGACTTTCTATTTTATTTGTTTCCTATGTGTTTGTAATTGCATTTCAAAGCATTTTTTATGATAGATGTTGTAAATCCTTGTCAAATAATTGCAACACCTGTGTTACGTTGGTGCCGGTATCTGATTGCTTTCTCTCATTTGAATTGAGCTTTTTATTTCTAGGTATGACAAGTGAGTCTCATTTGTATTTTCGACATTTAAGGTATCATATTATGAGACTCTGGATCTTACATAAATCTTTTGTTTTAGCAGACCTCCTTTGACATTGTGCAAGCAGATAAAGGAAGGTAGTACTTTGCTATCACCAAATAGGAATGGAAGTTTAGCTTTATTACTCAACCCTATTGTTACCTCATCATGGGGAGAGGCACTCTGTAACTGCTGGACAAGGCTAAGAGTTCAGCCACTAGACCTCAACTACTAAGAAATTCCCCAGTAGATCTCTGCTGATTTCACAGTGACTGAGAGAAGTAGAGGGACCTCCTAAACGCTTCCCACATAAACTGACACTGATACATTGTGTGGAAGGGCTCATTACCCCAGATTGATGGTAAAAATCCTGACTGTCAAATAAGCCTCTAGTTGATACCACCAATGAGGAAGAAATGAGGTTCCTTGTTACCACTGTACATAGATATGGGAGTTCAGGCAATGTTCTGAAAAAAGCAGAGAAAAAAATCCTTTAAAAAAAAAAAGAGTAGAAAAAGCAGTGCACAACTCGTCTTTGGAAGGTCTCAGAATACAAGCAAAAGTATAACCTACCTATGTGTTATCAAGAAATGTAGTGTACCCTGAGAAAAAGTGGCTTCAGTGTAAGTTCTAGTGTTTACATATCACTCACTTATTACTTAACCTTCCTAGCATTTTTCATCTCTAAAATAAGATGATCCTAGGATCACTGCACAACTAAAGAAAATGTATATAAACAGTTTAGCCAGTCACTGTGTCTAGTTCAAAAAAATGATAATATATTAAAACAGGAAATAGACTACACAAATTTTAAAGAACTATAATGATAATATGAAAATGGTTTTAAGTACTTAATTTGACAAAATACAGAAGAAATTTTTGGAAATTGAAGAGCCTAAAATTTGACACTTGGTTGCAAGTTACTTGGAGAGGTAAACAAAATTAGGAGCCAAGGAGTGGTTGAATGTTTGTGGACCTAGAAAAATTGAAAAATACAAAGGTATTTTAAAGAAGAAAAAAATTAAATAACATGACAAAGAGAAATCTCACCAATTCTTGGTAAATGTGAAGAGACTTGGTAGAGATTCAAAGAAATTCATTATAATGTAATGCAATTATATAAAGCTACCAGTGTTTCTTTGCAGGTATGTACAGTAAACCTTTGCCAATTACAAGGTGTCTCTAGAATCTCTTCTGATTATTATGAAAGCAATTATTCATAGCTTTCATCTTTTGTTTAAATAATGCTCTAATGCACTTTTAAACAATTTTTGTTCTTAGTACTTTAAACACTCTCTCTGCAAGTTTATTTGAACTTTTAATTTATACTATATAACAAAAATTTTTCCAAAAATGAAAAATTATCATAAATAATTTTAATAGGTCTGAGTAAATGTTATTTTATCATGAAGTTTTTTATATTTAAAAATAACATTCAACTGTCATGAGTTGATCGTTTTGTTTAATTCTAAAATGCATTTGCAAATTGCCTAAGCTATACTTAAATGGTCTTCTTTTTATGCAAAGTAACAAGTCACCAGGTTCAAATTTTCCTAACTCCCTCCTTAGGATAAAAATCCCAGCTCACATTTTTAAAAGATGTATACCCTAAACTCTTCTGCCCAGATTACATATAAACACCCATAGCTAAAAAGTACAGATTTTATTTACCAGAAGTCAAAGAGAAAAGACAAGAGAACAGATGGCAGTGGCATTACAAAGTGAGAGTTGAGAGTTAACTTCCCCAGAGATAGAATTCCCCTGATACACACGCACACACACACACACACACACACACACGTTTCAGAGAATAGTGACCAAGTTCTGCACAAAAGACAAAAAAAAAAATGCTTTTCAAAGAAATGCTTTTATGTAATTCTCACAAAATAAGAGAATGATGTCATCAAAATGATAAAATAAGAGATACATTATTGTGTGGAGGTCACATTACTTCCACACAAATAATAATCTTGTATCAATAAAATGTATGAAAGTTATTTTGTGGGAATTTTGAGATCTGGGTTGGAGGCTGTCAAATACTGTTGAAGTCCAAAACTAAGGAAAGCTAGTTTGAAAAGCAGGCCCACACTCCAGCAGTAGGCTCACCAAATATGGTCCAGGCTATAGACCAAAAGCATCTTCTCTCTATGACTCAGCTTGAACCTACTTAACTATGGTTTGTAAGTAGCCCCATCTCTCAAGGGACCCAGGAGAAACCAGGCCAGTCTGTGCACAGATAACAGGCCTGCTGACCTCAAACCCAACTGCAATACTGAAGCTGTCCTGTGACCCATATCCAGACCTGTTCTATTACAGTCCAGAGTCAGCCCTCTCTATGCCAGCAATGCCAGTCCATGTTACTGGTAGTGGGTCTATTAGCCTCAGTTCCAGCTATGGACCCTGAAGTGACCCTATGACTCAATTATTGAATGTCTTCCATTGTCCAGGTTAGTCTTGCATATACATGGAACCAGCAGGAGACACACCCATCTGATCCCCATGGTGGCAGACCCACTGACTTTGGTCCCAATTGCTGATAATATAGTGGATCTATGACATGGCTATAGTCCTATTTTACAGCAGTCCCAGAAGCAGACCTGCCTGCCCAAGGATCCACTAGGAATTTCCTCAGGGACCAGCAGGAGCCCAGCACATTCATAACTTTAGTAAAGGCCCACTGTCCATGGACTTGACTGCAGAAATTAAAACAATGCCATTTTCTACTTCAGTACTGTTCAGCTGTGATATTGGAGTCTTTTCCATCCACCTCTGGATCTGGAAGAAACTGTGCCTGCCTATTACCCAGCAATAGGTTTGATAACAATGAACCCAACTGTGAGCACATAAGTAGGCACATTACTTGGTTTGAGCCCCACTCAGCTAAAATCCCATAGGTAATTCCACCAGTCCAGGAATCTAGTAGGAGCAAGGGAATCAACTTTAAATTCAGGAATACCTATTTGTTCTTTCAAATGCACAGACATCAGTGCAAGACTACATGGATCAAAAATAATCAAGCAGGACCAGCAGTTAGGGTAATGGCTATGTTGCTGTACTCCCACATAGTCGACCACGGTTCATGTCCCGGACCTGGTGGCTTAAAACTCATACCGGGTGCATGTGCGTGCATGCCCAAGATCCCGAGAGGAGAATGGAGGAGAAGGGATTGCGGCATGACCATCTCCCCTGGGGGGGGTGATTTCTCGCTTTCTGTCTCTATGTCTATCTCTGCCTGTCTGGCCAGTGCATATGCCCTATAGTGAAAACCTCTCCAAATAAATAAATAAATAAATAAAAATAATCGAGCAAACATGACACAACCAAATGGAACTACTAAAGCACTAGTAACCACCAGAAAACATGGAGATCTATGAACTGTCTAACAAAAAATTCAAAATAATTGTTTTTAAGAAACTACACCAAGCTACAAAAGAACACACACATACAACTCAACAAAATCAGAAAGATGAAACAAATATATGAGATGTTCAACAAAACAATAGAAATCATTAAAAAAGAACCAAATTCTAAAGCTGAAGAATACAATAAATGAATGAAAAATATATCATAGAGCTTCAACAGCAGACTCAATAAAGCAAACAAAATAATATTGCCCGGAAGAATATTGCCCTGCCATAGTGGTACAGCAATATCATGCCACTCTGTCACGCTGGAGGCCATGTGGAAAATCAGGATTTGATTCCCAGATTAACCTGTGTGCATTCGAAATGCGTTCACATGCCCATGATCTTGGCTAGCTGGTAGGATAAAGATGAAGATCATGGTTGAAGACCCATTGAGGGTGCTCATTTCTCTAACTCATAAAAGAAAAAAATTTAAAAGAAAACCTGTGAACTTGGAAGATAATTTATATTAAATTAACCAGCTGCAGAGAACAAAGTGAAAAGAGTAAAGAAAGCCTACAGGATTTTTGGTATACACTCAAGCAAAAGAATATTTGCATTATGAGAATCCCAAAATGAGCAAATAAAAGGAAAGCTTAGTTAAATAAATAATAGCTGAAAAATTCTCAAATCTTTGGAACGGTGTCGAGATCTAGATTCAAGAGGATCAAAGATATGCAAACAAGAAAACCCAAAGATTATACTGAGATGCATAATTAAGTTAACAAATGTTAAAAAAAAAGGATTTTGAAAACAGTAAAGTAAAAACTGACTCTTCCTATACAAGGGAATAACCATCAAGCTATCAGTGGGACCAGTGGGATTTCTCAGCATAAATCACCTTTTATTTTTCTTTTTTTAGAGGTTTTTGGTATAGGGCATGTGCACTAGCCAGACAGAGACAGACAGAGAGACAGAAAGTGAGAAATCATTCCCCACAGGGAGGATGGCCACACTGCAATCCCTTCTGCTCCATTCTCCTCTAGGGATCTTGGGCAGGCACGCACACGCGCCTGGCGTGAGTTTTAAGCCACCGGGTCTGGGATACAAACTGCAGTCGACGACATGTGAGGCCAGCAACATAGCCATTATGCTAACTGCTGGTCCAAGCATAAATCATCTTTCAAGCTAGGAGAGTATGAAAGAATATATTGAAAATGCTGTAAGAAAAAAATAGTGTTTTACAACAAAGAATATTATACTTGGCATGTATAGTGTACTTGTTCTTCAAAAATGAAAGAGAGATAAAGAGTGTTTCAGACAAAGAAAAGTGATGGAGTTCAGCGTCATTAGATCTACTTTGCAAGAAATATTAAATAGTGTTCTTCAAATTAAAATGAAAAGATACTAATTGGTAATGTGAAAACATGTAAAAGCATAAAATTCAAAAGAAAAGATAAATTTATAGTCAAATACAAAGCACTTTAAATATTGTAATGGTGGTACATAAATCACTTTTAACTATAGTATAAAAGCTAAAACACAAACACTGATAATTATGTAGATACAATAATTTGTCAATGTATAGACAATAATTTGTTAATGTATAGACAATGTAAAAAGATGTAAATTGTGACATTAATAACAAAAATTTGGGGGAAGAAGTGTGAAGATTTGTGTGTGATTGAAATTAAACTTAAAATAGACTATAATAATTATAAGGGACCAGCAGTTAGCATAATGGCTATGTCGCTGGACTCCCATGTGGTCCACCGCAGTTTGAGCCCCGGACCCGGTGGCTTAAACTCACGCCAGGTGCATGTGCATGCATGCCCAAGATCCTGAGAGGAGGATGGAGGAGAAGGGATTGCGGCATGGCCATCTCCCCTGGGGGTGATTTCTCACTTTCTGTCTCTCTGTCTCTCTCTGTCTTTCTGGTGAGCGCACACGCCCTATAGCAAAAACCTCTCCAAAAAAAAGAAAAAATAATAATTATAAGATGTTTTATGTATGTTTCTAGTAACCACAAAGAAAAAACTTTTAGCCAATACACAAGAGAGAAAGAGAAAGGAATCAAAGCATATCACTACAATAACAATAATAAACAAATATAAAAGAAAAATAGCAAAAGAGAAAGAATAGAACAATGAATCTACAAAAGAGTGAGAAAATAACTAACAAAATGGCAAGACTGAGCCAGTTTAGGTGCACAATGATAATGTGCAGCTCAACCAAATCCAGCTCTTCACATGTTGACCAAGATTAGAATTTCTGGTCCTTAGCCTGAAATACTCAGAGCACACATATGAAAACCAAAAATCCAACAGATGGAGGATTAGAGGAAAGAGGATCACTGTATGATCAAACCTAGTTTTCTCCTCTCTCTCTCTCTCTCACTCTAGTATGTCCACAAGCATGCAATGTATCATGATACATTATTTTAATGTCAAGACTAAACTCTTACCTATTAATAATTACTTTAAATGTAAATGAATTAAATTTTCCAATAAAAACACATAGAATGGCTTAATGGATACAGAAAATAAGACCCATATGCTGCCCGTAAGATATTCACTTTTGCTTTGGAGACACATATAGGAAAAAAGTGAAGAAACAGAAGAAGATAGTCCATGGAAATGGTAACCAAAACAGAGCAAAAGTGGCTATGCTTATCAGACAAAATGAATTTTAAATCAAAAACTGTCAAAAAAGACAAATAAGGTCATTGTATAATGGAAAAAGGTCAAATTGAACATGAAGATACAAATTATATTAATAAAATACATGCACCCTACATCAAAGTACCTAAATACATGAAACAAGCATTGACATGAAGGAAAAGAGAAAAAGCGAGACAATGATGGTAGGAGATCTTTATACTCCACTTTCAGATTATCCAAACAGAAAATTAGTAAGAAAAGAACAGAGCTGAAAAACACTATAGACCAAATGAACCTAAAAATCATAGAACTCTCTACCCAACAGCAGAAGATTTTATATTCTTCCTTTTTTAAAGAAGAATTATTTTATTCTTTATTAATTTATTTTAATTTGACCAGAGAGGTATAGAGTGAGTGAAAGAGAGAAAGTAAGAAAGCAAGTCACCAGGTCCAGGATTTGAACTGCAGTCAGCCATGTGGGAGTCTAGTGCTCTTAACTACCACACCACCTGTTGGCCCCCTATATTCTTCTTAAGCACAGGTGGAACATAGTCTAAGATAGATTACATGTTAGATCATGCCATGGTGATTAAGGCACCTGGGTTTCACATGGCCAGTTATGCAGTTTGAGTCCAGGACCTAGTAGTTCGAAAAATACACCAGGCAGGAGCACATGTGTTCCCAAAATCCCAGAAGGAGGAAAAACTGGAGAAGAAGGGATTGTGACAGGATCATTCTCCAAAATGGGGGGGGGGGTAGGGGTGGTGTTTCTCAATTTCCCTTTCTCTCTAGCTCTCTGATGAGCATTTGCAACCTTTGGTAAGGTTTTAAAAAAATTCTCAAGACAAAAGAAAATGAAAGCACAATGTACCAGAACTTATGATATATAACAAAAGCAATATTGAGAGAGAAGTAAAAAAAGAAGAAAAATCTCAGATAAACAACCTAAATTTATACCTTCTGAAGATCTTGGAAAAAGAAGATAAAACTGAGACCAGAGTTAGCAGAGGAAGGAAAATAATCATCAGAGCAGAAATAAATCGAATATAGAATTTTAAAATAGGAGAAAAGCAACAAAACTAAGTTTCCTTAGGCCGAACAGATGGCATAATATTTGTATCACTGGACTCCCATGTAATAGACTGTGGTTTGAGTCCCAGACCCAACAACGTAAAACTCATACCGAGTGCATGTAAATCCAGAGAGAAGACTGGAGGAGAAGGGTTTGCGGTATGGCCATTCCCTCCCCCAGAAGGAGGGTGACTTCTCACCTTCAGTCTCTCCGGTAAGTGCACACACCCTATAGCAAAAATATCTCTCTCTACAATAAATTTTTTTTAAAAAAACTGAGTTTCCTTTTTGAAAAATAAAATCAATGACTATTTAGACTAAAAAGAAAGAGCACAGACAACTAAAAAAGTTCAGAACTAAAAGAGAAGCCATTACAATAAATGACTTGAGAATGAGAAGATCCTAAGAGACTATTATAAACATAGAGAACAAATTGTATAATATACGAAAAGCTAATAAATTACTAGAAACATATAATTAATCTACCAAAACTGAATCAAGAAGAATAAAAAACTGAACTGATGAATAACAAGCAAGAAGATTAAATCAGTAATAAAAATTCTCCCAATAATGTGTCCAGGACCAAATGACTTCAGAGGCTAATTCTATCAAACTTCAAAAGAAAAATTAATATCTATATTTCTCAAATTCTTTTAAAAATAGAAGAGAAAGAAACTCTCCCAAACTCATGTTATGAGGCTAGTATTACCATGATACCAAAGGCAGATGAAGATGTCACAAGAAAAGAAAAACCACAGAATAATATCTTTGAAGAATGTAAAAGTAAAAATCCTCAACAAAATAGTGGGAAGCCAGATTCAACAACATATCAAAAGGTTTATACGTCAAAAGCAAGTGGGATTTACCCCTAGAATGCAAAAAATGGTTCAGCATGTGCAAATCAATGTGATACAACATATTAACAAATTTGAAGAAAAGACCTGCTGATCAACTTGATAGGTGCATGAAAAGCATTTGATAAAGTTCAACATTGTTTCGTGATTAAAACTTGTAACTAAATAGGTGCAGAAGAAACTTAATACAACAAAGGTCATATAGTTTTAAAAATCCCACTACAAACATCATAATTAATGGGGGGAAAAATGAAAGTTTTCCTTCCAAGACTCAGTACAAGGTAAGTATGCCCACTCTCACTACTTCTGCTCAACATAGGATAAGTCCTAGCTAACACAATTAGACAAGAAAAGGAAATAAACAGCGTTCAATCAGAAAGAAAAAGTAAACTTATGTCTATAAGTTTATAGATGCTATTACTTATATACAAAAAGTCCTAAAGACTAACAAAGCAAATTGTTAGAACTAATAAATTCAGTAAAGCTTAGGGTACAAAACCAACATATAAAAACCAGTTGTTTCTATGTATAAACAGTGAACTATTCAAAAAGAAAATTAAGAAAGCAATCCATTCACAATAGCAACCAAAAGAATAAGACATTTACAAAAAGAAAAAAACTTAGGCAAAAGAAAATGACACACAGTATATCGAAACTTATGCAATGTAACAAAAGCAATACCAATAGAGATGTTTTTTAGCAACAAATGCCTACAGTTAAAAAGAAGAAAGATCTCAAATAAACAACCCAACTTTATACCTTCTCAAGGTCTTGGGAAAAGAACAAACTAAGACCAGAACTGAAGAGAAATAACCAGAGCAGATAAATAAACTATAGGTGAAAGACTTACAATGAAAATCATAAAACAATGTTCAATGTAGTTCTCTTAATGAAAGAAATTAAAGAAGACACAGACAATTGGAAAGACATCCTTTGTGCATGGATTGTGGGAGTTAATATTATTAAAATGTTCATCTACACAAAGTGATCTGCAGATTCAATGTAATTCCTAAGGCATTGAACCTATGAAAACCTCAATGGCATTCTTATAGAAATAGAAAAAAAAGTATTAAATTTATATGAAACCACAAAAGAACCCAAACAGTAAAGCAATCTTTTTTTTTCTTTTTTTTCTTAATTTTTTCCTTAAGACACCTGCGCTTGGTAGAGAGACAGTGAGAAGAAAAGTGAGAAATTGTCCTCTGGGGGATCTCCATGCTGTAATCTCTTGTCTACTCTGCAATCAAGTATTTGTAAGGGATTAACATCCAAAACATATAAAAATTCAAACCAACTCAATAGAAAGAAAGCAAATGATTTATTCAAAAGATAATCAAAGAACCTGAAAAGAGATTTTTCAAAAGATGGCATACAAATGGCCAAAAGATATATGAAAACTTGGTCAGCATCACTAGTCACCAAGGAACTGCAAATCAAAACCACAATGAAGTTTTACCTTGTATCTGTTAGAATGGCTACTATCACAAGACATAAAATAGCAAGTGCTGACAAGTACATGGAAAATAGGGAATCCTGTACACTGTTGGTGAAACTGAAAACAGTATAGTCTCTACAGAAAATAGTATGAGATTTATTTACAAATTAAAAATAAAGGACCAGCAGGGGGGCATGGAAGTTAAGGTGTCGTATCTCATAGCCCATTGGATAGTACAAGTCCCAGACCCAGTAGCTTAAAAATCATGTTGGGTATGTGTACATATGTGCCCAAACTCCCAAGAGGTGACTGGAGGAGAAGAAACTGTGTCATGGACATACTCCCTGCATGGTGATTTCTCACTTTTGCTGTTTATCTCTATCTTTCTGGTGAGCACATGTTCTTTATAGTAAAAACTGAAAAGAAAAAATTGAAAATAGAGTCACCATATGTTCTAGCAATGCTACTTCTGGATAAATGTCCAAAGGAAATATATACATATATATATATATACACACATATATATATCTTTGGTGAAAAATAGATCTGTGGTGAAACGTTTTTCTAAAGTAAATTATATATGTGTGTGTGTGTGTGTGTGTGTGTGTATACATAATTACATATACATAATCCACATATATATATTAGCGAGCGAGAGAGATTCCCATATTTATTGCAGAATTACTCACCATAGCCATAACATGTAAACAATCTAAGTGTCCATAGATAGTTGAAAGATGAATGAATAAAGAAAATATGATAGCATGTGTTTTTCCTCCAGGGTCATCTATATTAACACAAATGGCACAATTTCCTTTTTAAGGGCTAAATAATATTCCATTAGCACAATGGGAAAATAATTAATCCTTAAGAAAAAAAAAATGGAACAAAAAATGCCAGGTAGTGATGTGACTGGACCCACATGAGAATGGTCCTGGTTTCACATCCTGCAACCTTCCTGAACACAACAGACATGTGCATTCTGGGTTGAGTCTGGGCGGTGGATCATGGTATGGAAACTTTGTTGGAGGTGTCTGCCTCTCTCCCTCTCTCTCTCTAATGGAAGAAATAAATACTGTTTAAAAAAAAGAAGGATATTTTTCCATTAGTGACAATGTAGATGAACCTAGAGGACACTATGCTAAATGAAATAAGCCGGGCACAGAAAGACAAGCACTGCATGATCTCACTTGCATATGAAATCTTAAAAGCAGAGAGTAGAATAGCATTTACTAAGGATTGGGGATTGGAGGAGATGAAGGAAATGGGGAGATGTTGGCCAAAGGGTACGAAGTTTTAGTTAGGAGAAATAAGTTCTGGAGATCTAATGAGTGACACGGTGACTATATTAATAATGTTATATCGTATACTTAAACTTTGCCAAGATAAGAGATTGCAAGTGCTCTCCACACACACACGCACGAATATCATAACCAGGTGAATATATGTCAATTAGCTGGCTTGTGGTAAGCATTTCACAATGTTTATGTATTGTAAAATAGCATTAATTGCACACTTCAAATATATACTTTTTTGTTTGTGAAATCTACCTCAATAGAGCTAAAAAAAAAAAAATTGTCCCAAAATCAAAATGGCGAACAACACAAAGCTTATCTCAATCTCAAGAATGTTTAAGAAGAAATTGTAGTGATTACCAGTTACTGGGCACTTCATCTATATTAAAGTATATATCTCCACCTGTAATTCTTGCAACAACTCTGGGATATAGACAGATATGATTATTGCCATTGCACAGGCTCATAGAGGCTTTGTCCAGGGTCCTCCCGAGTTAGAATAAACTTGAGCCTGATTAGACTCCAGACAGGTTTGACTCTCGTAAATCCTATGTGTTCTGCTTTCCATAAACACCCCTTGGCAGCAAACGGGTATTGTGAGTTTTTCTTCTAATATTAAAATAATAATAAACATTCGTAGTGGGAGCATTAAACTATTTTAATTAAGTGTTTGTCCATTTTACTTTATGAAGAAGGACTATTTGTGGATGACCCACATAACAAACAGAGAGGAATTTTGAGTTAATTTTTGCTTCCCTCTTGTGTTGGAGGCTAGTAATGACAATTGCAAGAGCAATACTCCGGCTTCCAGCTTCTATCTCCTTTACCGGTCCTTTTTATTCATCTTGTGAATAATTCAATTTCCTCTCCTTCTGAGGAAAGTCTAAATTTGAAAATTTGATATGCTCACAAAATATATTTCAGCTCCCTTGAAACTCTCAGTAAAAGTATCTATTTCCTTAAAAGTAACAATTTCAGTGTGTGATAGAAGAAGATTAAATCAATACAACACAATGCAATAAACCTTCTTTGTCTGATGTCTTCCATACAAACTGCCTCAAAACAATTTTCCAGCTTAAGTAATACTGTTACTAAGTTATAGGCCGCTCCCTGAAGGGATCTGAAAGAACACCGTGCCATGATGGACTTCAGTTCTATTGTAGAATATTAGTCCCTGGTTTATAAAATGCAAGTGAATCCTTGTTTTTTCACATTATTGTGTCTCTGAAAAGTCATGCTCTTTATTACATCGTTGCGTCATTTAGAAGGACTTTCTGTTTAAAGAAAATCTTCGGTGAATCATTCTTCTAAAACAAACACTCCCCAATTTTAGCCCTTTACAAATTCACTTTTATTTCTTACTTTCTTCCATGAGTGATGGAGAAAGACAGACAGATATCTCAACGTGTTTGTGCCACGACCCACCCTCAGCTTCTGTCAGCCCCAGATCATGGGTCCAGTGTGTTCCAGGAAGTCTTCAAACGTGAACCCAGAACCATCTCATGAGGGGCAGTTTCACAAAGTGTTGCATTATTGCTGGGTCACCTTCCAATTCCTTACAAGTTCACATTTTGTGCAGATCACGTTTACTTGAGAAAGGTATAGGATTTTCATATAAAGGGATTTATATTTAAACTTGGTAACTATTTTTTCTTAGACCGTTAATTTCTTCAGAGTGGTTTTAGGGATAAGTATGGATGCTGTTAGCAAGGATGTTCAAGGGTGTTCCCTTTACCAATCATCTCTAGTCACTACCAATGGGATTATCATTAAATATTTCTCATGTCAGGACTAGCAGATGGTGTAATGGTTACATCCGTGGACTCTCATGTAGCCAATGGCAGTTCAAGTCCCAGACTCAGAGGCTTGAAACTCATGTCAAGAACATGTGCGTGTGTGCCCAAAATCCTGAGGAGAATGGAGGAGAAGAGATTGTGGCATGGCTGTCTCCCCGAGGAGAGATTTCTCATCTTCTGTCTCCCTGTCTCTCTCTGTTTGTCCTCTGAGTACATGTACCCTATAGCAAAAATCTCTTGAAAAAAAAATTCTCATGTCTAATATAAAAATTGTTGACTAGGGGCCAGCAGGTGGTGTAGTGGTTAAGGAGTTGGACTCCTACAGAGCAAACTATGATTCAAGTCCCAGAATAGGTAGCTTGAAACTCATGCCAGGAATGCATGCATGCATGCCCAAAAATGGAGGAAAAGGGATGTAGTGTGGCCATCTCTCCTGGGAGAGTGACTTCTCACTTTCTCTGGTGAACACATGTACCCTATAGCAAAAACAAACAAAAATAAACTCTCTCTCTCTTTCTCTCTCTCTCTCTCTCTCTCTCTCTCATTACGAAAATACACATAATGAGTGCTTAATAAATGTTTGCTTTTTAATATACAAACACACACACACATACATACATACATATTGCTGACTAAAGTCAAGATGCCCACCTTCACATGTTGGATTTTTTCCTTTTATCTGCATTTTACTGTGACTAAATGTGTCACCATAACCAGTGCCAACTCCTTTCTGTTGATTACTACAACTGAAATGTTTAAAACTGGTTTTGTTTCTTGAAGTATGCCCAAGCAAACTTATACAACAGAGCAAAAAATAGTTGATAAGCTGTATGTGCCACATAGCCATGACTTGCTTTATAGAAAAGCAGGTGTAGGAAGTACTCTAGCATAAAGTACAAAAAGTGCTTTGAGGATAGCTTAGTGCAATTGTCCTGTGGTCGAGGAAATTGGCAAGTTTGATACAAGTAGTAACTCTAACAGAACAGAGAAATTTATGGAGAGAAATCATTAGAACCTAAACTATATTATCTAATATGGTAGCCACTAACTACATATGGCAACTTAAACTTAATTAAAATGAAATAAAACTAAGAATACAGTTCCTCAGTTGTATTAATCACGTTGTAAGTTCTCACTAGATACAGGTGCGTAGTATCTACCATATTGATAAGACAGCTATAGATGATTTCTGTCATCAGAGAAAGTTCTAAAGGACAAGCCTGGTTTGGAGGACCTAACTTCACATGAAATTTCCTGTTTATGACAAGTTGATAACCAAAGGTCGCAAAACCCATGAATAAAAACTCAGCAGGGTTACCCTTACCACTGCAAGGAGTTAATTCTAGTATAGATAATGAGGGAAGAAGGGGGACAAAAGCAGAATTTTTAAATCATGCAGAACCAGAATGGGGAGCTGTGATCCTCTGACACTGAGGTTGACTCTCTTCCCTGCTGGAAATTAGATCCTACACAGCTGTGGCTGGATTAAGACATCAAAACAGAAATCTGGTTTTGTTGTCACTATAGAATATACTGCAATTCAAACTCTTGTGACATCCTTAATCTTAGAAATATTAAAAGAAAACAAAAACTCAGCAGATTACTTATAGCATATAAACACTGGGTTATTCTCAAAGTGTACACAAAACATCACTATATGATTTTCAAGGCTATGTACATATCTATATGGAATAGCTTTGGATACACGTTAAACACAGAAGGGATTTAGGACTATGATGATGAGGGAAACCCAGAAGACAATTTCTCCATCTCTAATTCCTGAGATGCAATAGTGGATAAAAATAGCAAAGGAAGTATATAAACAGAAAGTCCAAAATAAGGTAGGTTGTCTCAGTCATATGTACTACCACAATGGTTCCAGTTAGTAAATTTCATCGTAATTTCCTAAATGGTGCTCTGTTGTTCATAAGGAAAAATGCCTCTCTCCAATATACCCAACATATTTTATTTTTATTTAAAATGTTTGCTGTTAAGACATATGTGCTCACAGAGAAAGAGAGGGAAAGATGGCCATGCCACAATCCCTTCTCCACCATTCTCTTCATGGGAGCTTGGGTACAGACACACACACACACACACACACACACACACACACACACACACATCAGGTATGTTTTTCAAGCCACCATATCTGAGATTCAAATCATGTAGTCAGCCACGTGGGATCCAGCCACCTTCACCTCCATGCCCTCTGTTGGCCCTGTACCCAACATCTTACTCTCCGGGGGTAAAAAAAAAAAAAAAGCACATCTACCAGGCTCATCCAACCTGTGTGCGGTAGGCCCTGTAAATAGGAAGTGGTATGTTTGGAGATGGACATTACTCAGCATCAAATGTGTCAATAGCACACATTTGAAATCACGTGGAGCCTTTCGAAATTGTAAGTCACAGGATGAATTTGGCATGCTGGAGTTACTAGTCATGCTTCAGCTATTTGTGAGCCATACATGAAGGAAAATTTGTCCTTTTGTGGAGATTGGGAGCAAAAACCAGTCCCTTGCGACTCTAGTAACTCTGCTCAACTAGGCTGCATCTGCAATAAGTTTACTACATGATCTCAATTTGCCCATTTAGGAAATTCAGCAAGTAGATATTGTCAACCCTGTTCCATTGAGGAAGAAGCTGAGAAGACTATATGCTGTAGTAGTGATTTAAGACGAAGTGTTTGAAGGGATTTTTTTCATACATCTATGAATTTTTCCTCTCAAATATCAGGCATGTACTTTATTGGCTCTTATTTGAAAACACCACATAGGAAAAAAAAAAAAAAGACCCTAAACTATTTGATGTAATTTTAACTGCCTTTGTCTGTCTTCTATCTTTTCTTTGATTTTTCAAAACCAAACTCTTACAAGTGCCTCTAAGGATTTTTAGTTTATTGGGATAATCAAAGATAGGGTAGCTTCATATTTGCATTCCAAATTTATCACCAACTAACTAAGCTTATATATCACTTGTTTTTGTTACTTTTTATTGTCAAAAAGCACATGCACTCACCAAAAGAGAGAGAGGGGGAAGGCGCCCCCCAAAAGGGTGTGGTCATGCTGAAACCCATTTTTCTCCATTTCTCCTTCTAGTCAGGATTTAAGTACTCAGTGTGATTTTCAAGCCTCCAGGACTAGAACAGCTAGTTGGTCATATGGGATCCAGCTACCTATGCATAATGCTTAACCACTGCAATTCAGGGCCAGCCCTTCATTTGTTTTTAAATGAGCCTAAAAATATTCCCACTGGAGCACGTATTCTGGATATCCTAACATATGTCCAACCTCGGTGACAGCGATAGAGTGCTGCTATGTGATACTGAAGCCATGTGAGAGGGCCAAGTTCAGTTCTCAAGTAGACCTAGACCTGAACACACGGGTATGCCTATGTGCATCCAGGAGGCTAACTGGCGAGAAGACTGAGAAAGAGATTAAAAGATAGTGAGACTCAGTTAAGGGTACCTGTCTTTTTCTCTCTGTTATGAAAGAAATATAATCAATAAAATGGAATAAAATAAATAAATTACTGGGGTCTTCAATAAGTTCATGGGGAATGCATATTATGAAAGACTAAACATGGATTTAAAAATTTTTGCACCAAATAAGCTTGTACTTTAATTCCATTTTTCCAGGAACTTTTTGAAGTTTCCATTCATACCCAAAATGTATTAAAATTTTCCTTTAAAACATTATTATACAAAAACAGACCCTCAAACTGGCTTAAGAGAAAATAATTTATTACGAAAATGTCAATCTATCGTTAAGCTCCTGAGAATGAGAATGCAAGTGAACCTTAGAGAAAACTAGAACCAGGAGCCAGAATGAGATCAGTGCTCTGTCTCTGCCGTTCCTCCTGGCTCATATCTGCATATCTTGTTTGTTTTCTGTTTTGTTCTGCAGAACCACATGTCAGGAAACATTGCTAACAACATCTCTAGAGCTTTCTAACTCATGGTTGAAGTCAGAAGACAAATAGCAAACTACTTTTCTTCAGTTTCAATCAGAATATCCCAAGGAAGAAACATTGTTCCAAAGATGGAAGCTGTTCCATCTTTGCACAAGTCAACTTCAGATATGAATCAGAATCATCTTATTATTGTTATTTATTTTTTAGGTTTTGCCACAGGGTACATATGCTCACTGGAGAGAGAAAGAGACAGAGAGAGGGAAAGTGAGAAATCACCTCCAAGGAGGGCTAGTCATGCCATGATCCCTTCTCTTTTATTATCCTCTTAGGATTTTGGGCATGCACATACATGTGTCTAGCATTATTTTCAAGCTGCTGGGTCTGGGACCCTAACCATGGTCCTACCTGTGGGAGTCCAGCACCTTAACCACCACACCACTTCCCGGCTCACCACTTGTTATCTTAAGGAAGATTCATTAGTTCAATAAAGACAGCAAAATAATAAATGTTTTGAATGAGCTTCTATAGCCATAGCCAAGATTGAAAGATAAACAAGCAAATGTAGACCCATTATCATTAAAATAAGCCAGAAAGGTAATGAACATAAGAAACTATTCTTTTTTAGAATTATTTATTTAATTTTATTTATTTGTTCGTTTATTTTAATTTGACGAGAAAGAGAGAGAGAAAGTGAGAGAAAGGGAGAAAGCAAACCAACAGGTCTGGAACTCAAACTGTGGTTGGCCATGTGGGAGTGTCTAGTGCCTTAACAACCATGCCACCTGCTTGTCCCCAAGAAACTATTCTTAAACAACTAAATATCAAAAATTGACCTATTCTGCATAAATTAAGCCTTAATAAAGTTTTCTAATTGTTCCTCAGGACTATTAACATTAACTCTTTTCAGTCTTCAGCCTAACATGCATTCAGCGCTATCTGACTGCTCCTTTTCGAATTGCCAGTCCTCATTCATCCATCAGCAATGTAATCACTTCAAATAATAATGAGAGATGGTTTACTTGGCATATATATAGAATTACTTACAATTTAATAGAAGGCCAATTTAGTAATATGTTTTGGGAAATATGAGGCATCTCCAAAGGGTTCATAGAAAAGGAGTATTAGGAGAAAATTATGCATAGCTTTCAAACACTTTTTGCACCAAAATAAACTTGTACTTGAATTCCACTTTTCTACAAACATTTCTTAATGGCCAGAGAGAGAGAGAGACAAAGAGAGAGAAACACCAAAATCTTTTCTCTTTCATTTCTCCATCCTATCAAGATATTGGGCATCCATGCACATGTGCCTGGTATGTTTTCTAAGCCATCAAGGCTTAGATTCAAAGTGTGGTTGACCATGTGAAATACAGCTTCCTTAATCCCTAGGTAAGGGGACACAGTGATTTTTTTTTTCCACAAGCTCTTTGAAGTCTTCTTGTAGAGCCACAAAATAAGAACTTAAAGAGCCTGTTTTTATTCTGAATTCAATCTGAACAAATGTAAGAGAAACATTTTTATATTATTCTTCTGTAAGATACCCTCAAATGTGAACCACCAGTATCAGTCACCATATGCACTTTATCCACCATATTCTTTATTTTTCAAGTTTTGTAGAAAGAGGTTTTTTGTTTGCCTGTATGTTTTCTTATTTTCCATTAACTTGATCAATTCAATTCTGTCATGGACTTTAAACTCTTTTTATGTATTTTTTTTTTTTTGGAGAGTTTTTTTGCTATAGGGTGTGTGCACTCACCAGAAAGACAGAGAATCACATAGATAGAAAGCAAGAAATCACCCCCCGGGGGGATGACCACGCTACAATCCCTTCTCCTCCATTCTTCCCTCGGGATCTTGGGCACACACGCACATGTGCCCGGTGTGAGTTTAAGCCACTGGGTCCAGGACTCGAACCACGGTCGACTACCTGGGACTTCAGTGACATAGCCATTATGCTAACTGCTGGTCCCTCATGGACTTTGAACTCCTAAAAACAAATTTCTTATCAGGACTTGAGATAAAAAGCATAGCCACTGAACAAACAGGTTTTTTGTTTGTTTGTTTTGGGGGGGTGCTGTGATTGTTTTGTTTTGTTTTAAATCTATTTTAGGTAAGTCTGCTTAAAATTGCTGTGACAATTTTTGTGGAAAATCAGTAAGAACTATGAATTCAGACTTTAAGACTTTATCACTTGTGAGAACTGCTTTATAGGAAGGGAGACGTTCCTAACCAGTAGCTGAGTAACCTTCACTCTCATTTTTCTTTCTTTATCTCTTTCTTTCTCTCTCTCTTCCTTTCTCTCTCTCTTTCTTTCCTTTTCATGTGACCTTAGAGTAGTTGATGGTTTCTAAAACTTGTCACAAAAAGCATAAGCAAAAAAAGAGAGAAAACAGATAAGTTAGACTTCATCAAAATTCAAACTATTGTGCTTCAAATAACAGTATCAAGAAAGTATAAAGACAACCTACAGAAATGGGAATAAATATCTGCAAATCATAGACTGATAAGGCACTATTTTCCAGAATATAGAATGAATTCTTACACCTCAATAACAGAAAGGCAAATAATCCATTTTTAAATGGGCAAAAGATTTGAATAGCTAGTTTAAAGAAAATATACAAATGGCTGGAAAGCATACAAAAAGATGTTCTCATCATTAGTCATTAGAAAAACAGAATCAATGGGACAAGCAGATGGCATAATGGTTATGTTGCTGGACTTTCAAAGTAGTCGACCACAGTTCAAGTCCTGGACTGTTAAATAAAAACTGTCAGACACAAAAGGCCATATATTGTATGATTCAATTTATATGGAATTTCCAGAAAAGACAAATCCAAACAGGCATAAAGTAGATTAGTGGTTATCAGGCAAAGGAGGGAATATGAAATGACTGCTAGTGGGTAGAGAGTTTGATTTGGGGATGATGAGCTTGTTTTGGAGTTACATAATGATAATAGTTCAGAATGGCACAAATTGACTAAAAAACCTTGAGTTATACAATTTAGAAAGCAGGGGGATATGGGAAGATAAGTACTGTCGTCATCTCTATTTTACAGATGATAAAATAGAAGCACTAAAGATTAAGCAACTTACCCTGTCACACAACTAGTAGGTAGTGACATTGAGATTCAAACTTAGACAGTCTAAGTTGCAGAATCCAAACCGTAACCAGTGTGTCACATGGAGTTCTTGCAAAGTTCTTGCTAGCGAAAGTTCAACTAACAAACCAAACAGATGACATTTTGTTTCCTCTTCACCTGGAGGCAATGATGTAAAATAGAGACATTTCTACCATTTTTGTAAATAAGGTGATAAAGCCAGGTATTCTGTAAGATTCCAATGGCATGTAATGAGATCTGAAGTATTTTTACAGAAATTGCCTCCCATTGACTCATTTGTGAACCTGTGTCATCTTTGCCCTAAGTAGAATCTTATTCCATAATAGCACAGGAATAGGATTTCACCTGCAGAAACATTAGTAGTGGGAATTTGTCATTTCCTATTTCACAGTATTATTTAATCCCTGGGAATTTAGTTTCTTTGTCCATAATACAAGGATGGTAGTACTCTCTTAGAGAACACACAGCTTACGTGAATACACTTACTGTACTTAGGTCAGTGGCATTCACGTCATGGTCATTTATTAATGTTAACTGTTGCAGTCTTAATATTATGCTCACACTGATACTATGAACAAGTCACTTTTCCTTATAATTATTATTAATATAGTCAATCTGAGAAAAGAACTTACTTTTAACTTAAGTGAGAATAGTGTCAATGTTTCAAGCCACTACAGTTGATGCAAGAATAACTAATGATGCTTGGACATGGAAGTGAACAGTGAATTTGGAACATGATAGGAAAAATGAGAAGAAAAGTATTCTACTGAATTAGCAAACATTCTCCTCAAGTAAAATTTTGGAAATGGATTAAAAACCACAGTTGAATTTTCAGAGTAGTTTGAGAGTCTGAGTAAGTCATTTTTCCCACTGTGAGATTCATTAAGGCACAAACATACATCCATACAGAAATACTTGGCACTTGTTATTGGATATTGAATGAATCACCCTCATTTCCCTCCCATAATCTTTAAGCTTCCTTCTTGGCTCCTCTTAGAAAGCTGATTGGCAGGCCTTTTACAGCTACAGAGAAGTAAACCAGAAGGCAGCAGTGCTTATGAGAGCCTGGATGGACGTAGAGCTGACTCCAAGTGATCCCTGCCTTTGCTAATATTGCATGACAGCCATCTTCTAAATCTCACTTAAGCATATCTTTCATGTGGTTCTAATTGTTACTTTTTTCTTATCTTTCTTTCTTTTTTCATCTTATTTTTCCTTTACAGTAAGAGCATAAAAAGGATAGGAAAAAAATGGGTCGAAATTTAAAATCCACACCTAATCTCCTTAAAAGCTGGTCATTAGCTTATGAAAAGGTCTTTGATGTATAGAGACATAGAGAACCATGAGTTGATACACAATTTTCTGCATTTAGTTGTAACTGTATTTATACCACTGCAGAAATGCAGGCTACCTTCACTTAAAGATACTACAGAAAATCTAACAAAACTTCCAGTGTTAAAAATTCAGTGTCACAATTCTTCTTCTTTGTTTTTAAATTTTATTTATTATTTTAATGTGCCAAAGGGTACATGAGCTTACCAGATAGAGTCAGGGTGGGGAGAGAAAGAGAGAACCACCCCCTCACATAGGGCATGGTCATGCCACAACTCCTTCTCTATCTCTCCCTCTATTCAGGATTTTGGTCATGCACATCCACTCAGCCTGTTTTTCAAGTCACTGGGTCTGGAACTTGAACTGCACAATTAGCTGTGTGGGATACAGGTACCTTAACTATCAGGCCATGGGCTGGTCCATGTCACAATTTTTATCACTTAAAAGATATGCCTTATATATAACCAAAATTTTTCTTTCTGAAATCTAGAATTTAAATATATAAATGACAGGATATTTAAAGTTACTTAGTCCAAGTTCTAAATTTAATAGAAGTAAAAACCAAAGCATATAAAAAGTTGGTGACTGTCTAAGGTCGAGGCGATATATATATATATATATATATAATTTCTTTCAGGCCATTGCTGAAAAAAAAAAATTATCCTGTAGCTACAGAGATAGGCAACTCATTATTTATTTAATTATATTTTAAATGTGTTTATCCTAGTTATTTTGCTGACTATAAGAGAAACAAGCAATGCTCTAGAAAAAAATTTCATATGTATATATGTATATATCTACTAAGAATAAAATTCAGGAAATATCATTCATACCCCATCAACTTTCTCCTGAAAAAATGAATTATCCCTGTCACTTAAAATATGTAATTATCTTCATTCTTTGCCCATTTCACTATTGTTTCTTGAGAATCCTCACAGTAGTTCTGTGCCTACATCTGCACCTATATATTGCCTCAGTACATTGCAGATTATTCAATATAATGCCCATTTTTATTCATCTTTTTCATGATAGAGAGACAGAAACAGAGAAATAGAGGAAGAAAAGCATCTTCAACTTGTGGTCTTCTCTTGAACCTTCCTAATTCACCAGGCTCACAAGGACATGTGAAAGCACCCAGAAGGCACAGGTCATCCTGGCAACTGAATCTCAGTCTTCCATATGGATCCAGCATCATGGAATGGAATACACCACTGCACCATAGGGCTGAGAACTCCTCATGTCTTAGAATCAGGTTCTTGCAGCCTCTCAGGCAGTGTTACAGACAGCATTTAATAAATTGTTCATGAATCAACTAAGATCACTTCATTGGACTCATTGCTGAGAGAGAATTTTTCATGGGTCTTTCATGTTTTTGTACATCTTGGGAGCCCTTTGCTGCAAACTATTTTTTTCAAGTGTCTTTTTTACAGCAAATAGCCTTGGAAGGTAGAGAGCAAGTCTTCCAGAGCAAAGAGCAGGTGCACTTATTACCCATTATAAAAGATTCGTTTTCCTGTGCTCAAGGTTCCTCTCCCAGAATGCAACCCACTTCCTCTCCAAATAGCACCTGGCCCTCTTCATACTGACCTGTAAGAATGGGATTTGGAGAAAAAGTGCACACATCTGGTTGGTTACTGATAGTGACATCCCTCCAATTATTGACTTAGGAGTCTCTGCCTTTGGGACCAGCAGTTAGTGTAATGGCTATGTCACTGGACTCCCATGTAGCCGACTGCAGTTTGAGTCCCAGACCCGGTGGCTTAAACTCACACTGGGTGTGTGTGCGTGTGTGCCCAAGATCCCAAGAGGAGAATGGAGGAGAAGGGATTATGGTGTGGCCATCTCCCCTGGGGGATGATTTCTCACTTCCTGTCTCTGTCTCTCACTGTCTTTCCGGAGAGTGCACGCGTCCTATAGCAAAAAACTCTCAAAAAACTCTCAAAAAAAAAAAAAAAAAAGAGTCTCTGCCTTCTTCAAAAAACTATGGAATAGTAGCAGCTTGGTTTATTAGCTTGCATATAAGGGGTCTTCGAAGTGTTCATGGAAAATGCATATTATGAAAAAGCTATGCATGGATTTAAAATGTTTTCCACAGAAACAAACTAATACTTCAATTCTATTTTCCATGAACTTTTTGAAGTACCCTTATACAGGACAAAATCTTAGACTTCTCTTGACATACATAAGGAACTCTTACTATGCATCAGGTTAAAGGTCAGGAATAAAAAATTGAAGTCCAAATCCTACATGCCGTATAAATTTCTGCGGCATCTCTTACTACGCTGTTCCTTTTCCTCTATGCTGGTTGTTGCCCTACTTTAGAGCAAGCCCTAAATGTTTACATTCAGCCCCATGCAATTGCTTTCGCTTGCTTGAAAAGAACATTTTGTATTACTCTGTACTTTTCCTTAGGCTTAATACCTCTACTTGTGTGGGTACCATAACACTTGTCGTCTGTACCATGAAGACTTTAGAAGATCTCCAGTTCTCTGACGATATCTGACTGAGATAAATTACTACCTCTTTGGCTTGGTAAACTACTCAAATCATTTTGGGATCTTCTAGAATGCTTCTAAAACCACACTCTTCCCCATTCCCTACCAACACACCATCATAGTGGGATATCCGGACGCTCTGAGTCACTCTTGTTTGTGAGTGCCGATGATGATATTTACTTCAATACATGTTAATGATTTGGGTACAGCAAAGTACATCAAGTAAAAGATATAGATGCTAGATGTAATCCCACATTAATGTGTAGTTGTACATCAATTTCTGCCAAATAAGGCTTATGTTGGTGTCATAGACACAAACCCATCATAGTATGTTGTTGTTCATGCAGGTCCAACAGTTTCTGGTCAATAAAATTTTGAATAGATGCACTCCCAATTTGTTGTCCAGTTAGAAGTTAGCTTAGAGCAGATACCCGCTTAGATTTATATTTAATTAGAATAGAATAAATATGGTAATGTATTCAATATTTTTTCAATTTTTTTTACTTTTTGAAAGTGATTTTTTAATTGCCAGAGGTTAGGTGCACTCCCCAGAGAGAGAAATAAAAATACAGGGAGAGGCAGAGGGAGAAAGCAGTCCCTCCAGTGGGGTACAGTCACTCCACAATGCTTTTTACTTCATTTCTCCATCCTTATAGGATTTAGGGCACACATGCACATGTACCAGGCATGTTTTTCAAGCTGCCAGGGCAAGATTCAAATCACAGTCTATCACGCGGGATTCAGTTCCCTTGATTACTAGGCTACAGAGATGGATCCTAAAAAGTTCTTAAATAGCACTTACATTGAGCCATTGACTCAATATTCTAATACTTCTGGAAGTTATCTTACACAGGCATAAGAATATAAGAAAGTAAATGTCCATTCTCACATACATTACTAGTGCTACTTATTAGAAAGTCCCTGAGTCTCAAAAGAAATATAAATATCTTGATCTGATAAGCAGGTCAAAGGCTATAAAGACATAACTATCTGGGACTGATAAGCAGAAGTCAATGAAGAAAACAAAATGTAATCAGAAGAGCTGGATTCTTGATCTAGGGTTTTCTTTCATATTATAAAGACTTAGCCTTAATAATTTTACTTCTGTCTTTACTTCTGTCTGATCCAATTCCTCATCTGCAACACAAAGAGTCTGATCTGCTTACCTTTGAACTCTTTGTCAGTAGATCTAAGGTCAACAGGTAAGTGCTAGTCAGGTGGAAAGCAGGTCCCTCAGGTTCTGCACAAGTGACCCCCTGGAATGAAAAGCACCATCAGGAGTAAAGAAATAGTTGAATAACAGAATAGAAATCCTGTTTATTGAGAGACTAGAGATGTGAGAGAACACAACAAACAGTAAAAGAGTACTAAGAGAGATCAGGGAACAGAGTTTTCATTTTTGGTTAGGAGAGCAAAAAGATAAACTGGGTGAGCATGTCACCAGCGATAAATTTAAGGTGGAAAGATAGTGTGGTATAAGCAAAAGACATAGGATTTGAGCCCTAAAACGCAGTCACACAGACCAGCCCTCATACAGTGAAGGGAAGGAATATGCGAGAACCTGAATGCCAAGAAAAGAGGAACATTAGTAACCATTTTGGAGGTTGGCTACCACTTAAAAAGTCTCAGGAAAGCATTCTAACACATTCGACATACTCACCTGAATCTATTTCTTCTCTAAAATCTGTTCTCTTAGAATATATGAAAGTAGACAGAATAAAAAACTTCTTTTAAGCATACTCATGGAAATAAAAAACTGGTCTCAGATAAAGTAGAAAAAGAGTTAAATACTCATCCATCCATTATATTTATGAGAAAATAGAAGGTATAGATAGATTCATCAAATCATAAATAAGATGGAAAGAAAAGATATGTTATATGAAACATGCTAATACGACATAGCTATAAAACACACACCTACATAAACATACACGTACCCCACTGAAGAAAAATGAAGAGCTCAACCTGGAAGAAAGTATAACTTAATTGTTGAAAATAGATTCCTGCTACAAAATAACTTAAAAATAACATTGATTCAGTAAAATAATAACCAAAAGATAAGATGATAAAATAACAGAAAAGAGAGATTGGAAATGTAAAAAATGAAATTATAGACTGAAATCACATTATTTTACAAGTAGCAAATTAGAAAATGCAAACGGAATAATGGACATCACTGAAAATCAAATTAATGACATTAAAAAAATAAACTCCAATGCAGATTTTAAAAAACAATTAGAGGGGCCACCAGATGGTATAGTGTTACATCACTGGACTCCCATATGTCTGACCATGATTCAAGTCCCCAAGTGGCTTGAAATTCATGCCAAGCGCAAGTGCGTGCATGCCCAAGATCCCAGGAAGAGAGAGGAGAAGAATGAATTGCAGCATAGTCACTCCCACTGAGGGGTGACATCTCATTTTCCCTCTCACTGTCTCTACCTCTCTCTCTCTCTCTCCCCCCTCCACCCTTGTGATCACACATGCCCTAAGGCAAAAACCTCAACAACAAAAACAAAATTAGGAAGTAATAAATAGGAAACGCATAAGAATATTTTTGTACCTATTAGAAAACACGACAAATTGAAAAAAACGTATAGTCGTAGATGGAAGGGAATGTCTCTGAAAAGAAGAAAGAATTAAAGCTACGAGTCAGGAAAGCACATTGTGCCGGGCAAAAGTTAACACAGAAAGTTTGCCAACAAGACGTCCTAGTAAAGCTTTTGAACTCCAAAGATAAAAAAAGAATTCCTCAGGCACCAAACAGAAAAAGTAAGTCATCCTATAAAAGGGTATGATTGTGCTTTGTTTTAGTTTTCTACAATCCAATTCAGCGGCAGAAGGTGTGGATAAAGTTCTGAGAGAAAAAAGTACAGGATGGGAAGAACTTGATTAACAGATACAAGAGCGCATATAAATAAATGGAACGAAGTATAACATTTCATAGTATGGTTGAATAAAGAAAGTTAGTGACAGTTTAATATTTATCTCCAAATAACCAGTAGAACAAATTTCATATATATACAATTAGCAATGATAAATGTTCAGATTGTGGGCAGATTATTTCCTTGATATGATTATTACACATTGTATACATGCTTTGAAAAATCAAACTATACACCACAAAGATGGGCAACTATTATACATACAATGAATTAGAAATTACAGTACAAATTATTACATATACAAAAAATGAAAAGCCTGGGCCAAGAATGTTCCGATCAGGTTAAGATGCCATGAAGGTATAAAAGTTGCATATAAATATTCTTGAACAAGAAAGAATTGAAGAAATGTAATGCCTTTAAGCCTTTCTTTAACTAAAAAAAAAATGCTTGGCATCAATATGCATCAATTAAGGAATGACTCTAAATACAGACCTTATGAAGAAAGAAACTATGACTGAAAAGACTGGTGGTAAGCACTAGTCTATGTAAATAGAGAAGCTAATATTTAATGATAGTAGAAATTATAGTCACAGAAGATACTATGCCTGTTATAAACTTGTGCATTATATAAATCATGAAATTGGGAGTTGAGGAAAGGAAGATATAAAAGATATAAAAGACTGTGAGAATACTCAGGCCTACATCTTTTGGAGCAAACTCTTGATATATGTTTCCTAAAACCAGAATGAGTTTACAAAACAAACAAAAAAAAAAACTGTAATCAAAAAACATACATTATAAAGGTGGCAATTTTTAAATACTTCTCAAAACCTCTCTTTCCTAACCTTAAAATAATGATCTTTTTATAATAGTAGTAGCTCTTCTTGAGATAAAGTATTTCTTTTAAAATTAATAATTTTGGTATTTTTTTGTATTAAGTTATATCTAAAAACACTAAACCTAAAATTAACATCTAGAGTATCATTTCATTTTCATAAATGTATTACAAATATAAATAATCTACCTATTCATCCTTCCTCCTTTTTCTGAATAAATATATAGAAAGAAAACTGAAATAATAAGAAGCTAATAATAATAGCAATTTCTAAGTATTGGTCTTAAGTGATTATTTTTACTTCCACTATTATATTTCTTTGTTAATTTCTTTTCTTTTCTTCTCTTTTCTTTTCTTTTCTTTTTTTTTTTTTTTTGGAGAGGTTTTTGCTATAGGGTGCGTGCACTCGCCAGAAAGACAGAGAGAGACAGCAGAGAGACAGAAGGAATTGTGGCATGGTTATACCTCATGAGGTGTGTGGCATGGACACCCCAGGGGAACGGCCACGCCGCAATCCCTTCTCCTCCATTCTCCTCTCGGGATCTTGGGCAAGCACACACATGCACCCAGCATGAGTTTAAGCCACCAGTGACCATGCAACATTAATTGAAAAAAATTTGAGAAAAATATGCCATGGTATTTTTCATGGTTAAACTGGGTGATGGACTAGAGATGATTCTTACTTTTCTTCTTTGTACTCTTAAGTTTTCTTAATTATTTTGAAAAGGAATTTTTTAAAACAAAAGAAAAATATTGAAATGGAAGAGTTTTCAGAATTCATCTAGTTCAGATTTCTCATTTTATAAATTAAATAAAGTCAAGACTCAGATATTAAATTCTTACTGTGTACAGATCAATTCAAAGATAAATAAGATACAGTTTTTGTCCTTATATCAGAATTATAATGAAGTTGGTTTATACTGGTTCATGAGAGGCAATTTTTAAGATTTTAGAAATTTAGGGAATCAGCTTTTACACATGGCCATTGTTTAAAACTAAATTTTACACTTGGGCCAGTCCTGTAGCCTAGTAGTTAAAGGAGCTGGATCCCACATGGCCAGCCACGGTTTGCATGCCAGACTCAGTGGCTTGAAAATCAAGATAGGTGCATGTATGTGTATCCCCCAGATTCCAACAAAATGGAGAGAAAGGGATTGTGACATGAACACATCCCATTGGGCAATGTTTTCTCCCCCTCCCTCTCTCTCTCTTTCTATCTCCATTTCTCCATCTCTCTCTGGCAGATACACGTGCCCTTTTAAAATTTAAAAAATAAAAAAATAATAAATTAAATCATATACTCAACTGTAATGGTTTTATGCTGTTGAATATCTAATCTTATTTAATATACCATATTAACAAACATGGGCTACCAAATGATGCCTTCTTTACAAAATTAAATCAGGCAAACACACAATTAAATATGAAAATTATATTAAAAAAACTCGTATGTACCCATTTCCTGTTTTATTAGTTTACTATTATTTCTGTCTTTGAGGCTCTTCACACCCATCCTGTCTGCCAAGGGGAAACTCAACACCCTGGTGTACTTCTACATGTCTCTTCACATCTCTGCTTTGATGATTTCACATTGATAGGTTAAATCTAGCCTTTCTGGAAGAGTTTTCACCATGGAAAACAACTGCTACAATTCTTGAATTATCAATTTTTTTTATTTTTTTAGGGAGAGATTTTTGCCACAGAGTGCATGTGCTTGCTAGAGAGACAGGGAGAGAAAGAAAGTGAGAAATCACCCTCAGGAGGTATAACCATGCCACAATTCCTTCTCCTCCAGTCTCCTCTTGTGATTTTGGGCTAGCACACACACATGAATTATAAGCTGCTGTTATGAGTTATAAGCTGCTGGGTATGGACTTGAACCACAGTCGGCCATGTGGGAGTCCAGCAACTTAACCAGTACACCATCTGCTGGCCACTTGACTTACTAATTTAAGAGAACAATAGAGAAAATGTTAATGATAACAGTTGTACTTTACTGTGCGCTATGTCTTTGTGACATTGTAAATAGCACTAATTTAAGGTTATATATTTCCAGTATTTGTAAACTGCTACCCAATTCAGCAAATGAATCACTCAAGTCACTGACAAATGAGTGACATTCCAACTATGCCTTCATTGTTTTGCTTTGTCTTGTTAATGTAAGTGAAAATATCAACCACCAGTCATTGCAGAACTACACTTGTTCTTCTGCTACACCCGTTGGTTGGCTATGGATGCAAAAATTCAGTTAAAAATCAATAAGAACATTTCATGAGAATCAATTGACTAAATGGGATGAATGTAAAAAGTCCCATTTATTTTACTCTTATTAGTAAACAGTATGCTACACATCCTTGATACTAGTGAAAGCTATAAGTCTAGGTACATAAAATGTGTATGAAGTTTTCTTTAGAAAGTTTATTGCTAAACATTCACCTACATAAAATTGTTCCTAACTGGGTATGAAAGGAAAAGCTGTAGGAATGGTTAATAACAAGAGGCAGAATGAAGGAATCATAGTCTCAGCATGTAAAGGGTAAGTTGGGATCATCTGCCTGGCAAAGAGAAGAAACAGAAGAAGATCTGAAGTCCAGAAAGATTAAGAAAATGGTTTGTTTCATTCAGCGGGCTACCAAATCCATCATAACCAGTTATCAGCTGCCTTTCTAAGAGCCCACAGGGAGTGACAGACCTTTTTCTCATTTTCCTTATGTGCTGTATGCACACTACCAGGTTCATTTTAGACCAGGTTTGTCGAGCTACTGCAATATCAAGAAGCTTATGAGTGACATGGTCAATGAGCCAAGAGCTTTCTTCTCTCCAAATCACTGTTCCATCCCTTTTGTTAAGTCTCTGTGGTTCCTCCCACAGGAATCCTTAATAACTGAAAACCTGAGCAGTGAGGAGACATCTATGGCACATTTCAATATCTGACAGGGAAGCATTCTAAAGATAGCACAGCCCTGACATAAGAGCTTCACTTGAGGTGGTAGGAAAAAAAACTGGCAAGTATACAGAAAATATTGGGTTGTTGGAAAAGTCATGACATATTTGTTCTGGTTTTCAAAGGTCATTTATTTATTTAAAGAACTAAGATCAATCAATGATATATTGCCCGTTATGTTCAATAACCTTTGGCTATCTTTCTCAGCTTTTTCTGAGCTTTATAATTCCTCATTCATAGAAAGACTTGTCTTTATCGGTGAAAAACTAAACAGCCTTATCTGAATTGAACGTTATACCATGCAAGGGGTTTTGAAGAGAGGGAAACAAGTGGAAGTCTGACAGCTTAAGATCAGGCAAGTATGGTGGGTGTGGCAATACATCCCATTCCAATAATATTTTTTTTCTTTTTTTGGAAAGGTTTTGGTTTTTTTTTGTTGTTTTTTTGTTTTTTTGCTATAGGGCATGTACGCTCGTCAAACAGACAGAGAGAGACAGAAAGCGAGAAATCACCCCCCAGGGGGGATGGCTACGCTGCAATCCCTTCTGCTCCATTCTCCTCTCGGGATCTTGGGCACGCACGCACACACACTTGGCATGAGTTTAAGCCACCGGATCCGGGACTCGAACCATGGTCGACTATGTGGGAGTCCAGTGACATAGCCATTACACTAACTGCTGGTCCCCCATTCCAATAATTTTTGACAGGTTATCAAACTTGTGTGTGGTCTCTTGATGTCATGATTGCACACAACTGCTTTATGATCAGCAAGCTCTGAACATTTCTGGATGCTGGGTTTGTTCAAACTGTACAATTGCCAACAGTACACATTTGAATTAATTGTTTGGTTTCTTGGTAGAAGCTGGAAAAACACGACACCTTTAAAATTCCACCACACTGAGAGCATAACCTTCCTCTGATGAATGTCTGCTTTTGATGTCATTAGAGGCAAATCATCATGTCGGGACCAAGACCGTTTGCATATCACCTTGTTATGAACCATATACTTCTCATCACCAGTTACCAGTCACTTCAAAAAGGATCATTGTCCTCATGTTTAATGAGCATGTCACAGATGTTCACATGTGTCTTCAGAGGAATTTCTTTCAATTCTTGAAGAACCCAAACATCAAGGTTGCTCATGTACCCCAGCTTCTTCAGGTAGTCATGAATGTGTGAATTATGGGTGTTCAATGTTTCTGCAGTCTCCTGCAGACTCAATCAGTGCCCTTATTTTGTCATCATCATCTTTGGTGGGCCTCCCTGACCAAGGAGCATCATTGAGATCAAAATCATCAGCACATGGGACCAGCAGTTAGCATAATGGCTATGTCACTGGACTCCCATGTAGCCGAGCGCAGTTCAAGTCCCAGACCCGGTGGCTTAAACTCACGCTGAGCGCATGTGCATGTGTGCCCAAGATCCCAAGAGGAAAATGGAAGAGAAGGGATTGCGGCATGGCCATCCCCACTGGGGGGTGATTTCTCGCTTTCTATCTCTCTGGGACTCTCTGTCTTTCTGGCGAGCACACGTGCCCTATAGCAAAAACCTCTCTAAAAAAAAAAAAAATCACCAGCACAGAATTTTGTGAACCATCACTGGCACTGACATTCTTGTAGAGGATTATCACCATAAACTTGACACAACTTTTCCTAAGCTTGACATGCATTCTTCCCTTTACAGAAGTAAAACAGTAAAATATGGTGAAAATGCACAGTTTGGTCTTTCATCTTCAACTTGTAAAATCTCCAAAACTCAACCAAATTGCTTACTGTTTTTTTTAGAGTGAAGCTAGAACTGTCACCTGTCAAATGACATAGCAATAACATAAATGTAAATGACTCTAGTACTTCCAAAAATGAACTAACACCATCTGTTGCAAAAATGCATCATGACTTTTCTGACAATCCTATATCTCTAAAATAAGCCTATCAGCTCCTTATAGACAATCACAGTCACCAGGTAGAGTAATAAAATGGAAAGTGGGGAAATGGTTAAGTTCCACCTATGACTTTACCTAACTTTGTGATGTGGGGTTTTCTTTTTATTGACTACAAAGTGAAACTCTTATATTAAACAGGATGCCCTTTGTGCTCTTTTCAGCCCTAATGATTCTGATTTTAAAGAATAACAAAGCCAAGTTCTATCTCTAAGGAAATTTAAAATGAAGTTCCTAGACCTTAATAGAATCTGTTTTGCTATAATACATTTTTCTTTAATTCAAATGAACTTTCCATGACTGATGCTTTGGGGACTATCTGAATGGCAGAAAAGGCATGCTGATTCACAGATTTTTCCAGCACATTATACTTTGTGCCTTCACATAAATAGCAGATTCATGTAAAGTCCACCAACTCAGCTATACCCAATCAGTTTAGGGGAAATCAGTATAACACTGCACGTTGGCTGCTCAAATGCTCTCTGAAGGCCATCTCAGAGGAGCTTGTCAGAAACACAGAATCCTAAGCCTCACCCTAGGCTTACTGAATCAGAATCTACTTTGCATACCCGTAAATTAGACTTTGAGACACAATAGGTGTGAAGGGCCTCAAGAACACAAGTAATAGTGCAGTGGTTCTCCCTCTTCTGTTAAACTACTTATAGTTTTGTTAAGGGATTTTAAACTGTCATTTTAACTGTGCTATTATTCTCTCTCTCTCTCTTTTTTTTTTTTTTTTTTTTTTTAGAGAGAGAGAGAGAGATTTTTGCTATAGGGTACATGCAAGAGAGATAGAGACAGAAAGACAGAAGGCGAGAAATCACCCCCTGGGGAGATGGCCATGCCGCAATCCCTTGTACTCCATTCTCCTCTTGGGATCTTAGGCACACACACACACACACACACACACACACACACACACCTGGCATGAGTTTCAAACCACCAGGTCTGGATTTGAACTATATCAGCTCTGTGGGAATCCAGCGAGGTAGCCATTATGCCATCTGCTGGTCCTAACTGTGCTATTGTTCTTACTAAAATTTCTAAGCTTTTGTCAGTGTGCTGGCTACAAAATCACATACATTTTGAGTTGTCCACTTGCCTCAACCTCATTTTTCCTATAAATTCTATTATGTTTTAGCATATGATTTTGCAGAATGTAAGGAAGGGGTTTTATGAACTTATATTTCATGTTATAGCAAAAATACCAATATATTGCTTCAGTGCTATATTACATAAAATAAATTACTGAAAACTGACTTCGTCTTTTTAAAAATTTTGCCAGAGGGCACCTGCACTAGAAAGAGACAGAGAGGGAGAGAAAGGGAGAAAGTAACCCCCATGGGAAATGGTCATGCCACAACCCCTTCTCCTCCATTTCTCCATCCTGTTGGAACTTGGGGCACTCACATATAGTCATCTGGCATGTTTCTCAAACCTCTGGTTCCTAGACTTGAACCTCAGGGTAGGTCATGTAGGATCTAACTGCCTTAACCAGCATGCCACAGAACTAGCCCTAACTTTTTTTCTTTTTAAGATAATGTGGACCATTCAGAAAAAAAGAAAATGAAGGCTGACTTTCCTCACCCTTCTTCTCCAAATTCATGTATTACCAACATAACTGTGTCCACAAAAAGTCCTTAGCTCTTGTCTCTTGATATGATAACTATAGGAATTACATAAGATGAAAATATTATAGTCATATATTGAAAAATATTTTGCATCCTCTCCTAGTAAACTTTTGAGAGTTAGTAAAAGGCATTTTTTTCTTGCATGAAGTTTGTCTTCAGGTAGCTCCTCTTAGAATTATGGGTGTAATTTTCATCTTTACCCCTAGGGGGTACAATGCCATCCCTGGGTGTTTGAGTGTCTTTCATACCTGAACCCTTAGCATTCCTTCCTAGACCCTGGTGCACAAGTAGGTAAAGTTTCCAGGAAGGAAATAAGCTTCACCTAGGTTTTCTAGCAATGAAAATGTAGATGAGCCACGTTTTCTACCTGTCACCCAGGGAGTGTAAGCTGACCCAATTTTCCACTAGGTCTTCCTTTTGTAGTAATTATCCAGTCCAGTCTACACATCTGTAAGGCCAAAGAGAAAAAGGGTTCTCAACCAACAGTACCCCAAGTCTGGCTCTCTGAGATTTCTCATTAGCTTCAAAAGGTTTCTTTCTGACTTAAGGTGATTATTCTCTTACTCCAAATAATTTTCTCCCAAAATAGACCCCCAGCTCACTATATATGGTCTGAGTTGTTACTAGAAATGTGTTTCCCTATTAGAAAAGCATTTTCATCTGAACAAAGGAGGAATGGAGGAAAAGAGAGAGAAAAGGAGGAAGGGAGGGAGGAAGGGTGGGAAAGACAGGACTTTATGTAATACTCTCAAAAGGAAGAATTTCTTGTTAATATTCTTTTCTCTTCCATTTCTTTCTTCACTCCTTCTGAAATGCCCATTACACATACCTTAGGCCACTATTATCCTACAAGTCAATGAAAACTCTTAGTTTTTTCCCTCAGTCTTTTAATGTTATTTTGGACATTTTTTTTTTTTAACATTTGCTATAGAGTGTGTGCACTCACAGGAGAGAGAGAGAGAAAGAAAGCAACCTTCAAGGGAATTGGCCAGGCAACAATCCTTCTCTTCCACTCTTAACTTGGGATTTTGGGGACAAACACACATGTACTTGGTGTGTTTTTCAAACCACCAGGTCCAGGACTCAAGCAGTGCAGTCAACTATGTAGGATCCAATCACTTTAGTCACCATGCCAATGACTGGCAGTTTGTATTGCTATGTCTTCAAGTCCATGTTTTTTTGTTTTGTTTTGTTTTTTATAATGCCTAATCTGCTATTATTCCTATCTAATGTATTTTTACTCCCATATATTGTATTTTTCATCTCCAAGTTTGATTTAGAGTTTTTTTTATATCTTCTATTTCTCTTTCCATTGTGTCATGCCTTTCTCTATAGTCCTGAACTTATGAAATATAGTTATAATTACTGTTTTTACTTTATTGTCTACTAATTCTATCATCTCTGGTCTGCTTCTGCCAATCAGTTTTTCTCTTACCTGTCTTTCTTTTCTGCATACTTGGTAATTTTTGATTGGATGGGAGACATTCTGAATGTTATATTATTAGGTAAGGGACTTAGTGTATTTTTTTAAATAGTTTGGCCTTTGTTCTAGGACAAAGTTGTTACATTAAATCTGGCCTTCAAGTCCTGCTTTTAAGCTCTGCTGGGAAGAGTCTGAAACTGTCTCTGGTCTAACAACCTTTTGACAATACATTTTTGAGAACATGACCTGATGTCCCATTTTTAAAAGGTCTCATTTTTATTATAACTGGTGGGATCACAGCCTATTCCCTGTTCTGCATCTTTTTGTTTGTTTCTTTCTGTCTTTTCCCTGGCCTTCATAGCTTCCTCACACACAGGTGCAGATTAAACTTAGTCAAAGACTGGAAATGATCCCTCTTTAGAGCGTTCTCTAAATACACATCTTCTGCCTGTCCACTGCTTTGACTTGTAAATTCTAGCAGCTTGTCCTCCCCCAGTCTTAAATCCTGTCTCTTTAATTCAAGTGAGATCATGGGTTCAGTTTGGGTTTCTCATTCTTACACTGCAACCTGAAAACTTTCCAGAAAGTCACTCATAGGCACACAAAGGGCTTTTCCTGTTCGGGGGAATCACTCTCATGTACTGTCTATTGTCCAATGTCCGAGTGCATTTTTCTAAATATTTTATCTAGTTTTATTATTATTGAGATGAGAAAGTAAATCAATTTTATGTTTTCCTTCATAACCAGAAATGGAAGTTTATGGGACTTTCTTCGCTATTCTCTTTGTCATTAATTACTAATACTCTTTATCTTTTTGTCATTGTTATTACTATTTTTCTAGGTTCTAGAAATATTTTAATTAATTTTTTATACTACAGTTAATCACATATATCTTTACAGTGCGTAACATTTCTTCTTGCAGCACGATTATCATTAATATTACTCAAGACAAAAACATTACTATACACATCATTATCAGCATTCTGGTTTCAGTAGATAAAGGTATGATGTCAGTTCTTTGAAATTTTAAAAAATTTTCTCAAACTTGGGACCAGCAGATGGCATGGTGATTAAGGTGCTGGACATTACCACAATGCTAACCATAGTTCGAGTCCCAGACTCGGTGGCTTGCTTTTCCACTTTGCCTCTCTCTCTCTCTCTCTCTCTCTCTCTCTCTCTCTCTCTCTCTCTCTCTCTCTCTCTCTCTCTCTCTCTCTCTCTCTCTCTGTCTCTCTGTCTCTCTATGGTCAATTTAAAAAGAAGAAGAAGAATGAATAAACACAATAAAATAATTATAAATTGTTTTCCCAAACTTATTATGTGATCAATTTGAGAAGCATAGCTTTTGTATCCTTGAGAGAAACACAAAATCTGCATTGGCTTGAATATTTTGGAAATACTTGCACATAAAAGTGTACTTCTTTATTATTCCCAGCATTTGCTGGTGTTGGGAAGTCTTAAGACTTTCTGATTTCTGACATATTTTGTATGACTTCCTCCACCTCAGGAGATTTTTTAGGATCTTTACAACTTAATATAACGTGTACTTTTTAATTTTGCTTCATTTTTATTCTATGTGGAATCTCATGTCCTAGAATTCTAGAAAATTTTAAGCTATTTTTTGAAACTTGTTCCCTCAATTTTCTTTGCCACTTTTTATTGTTGTTATATTTTTACCAGAGGGCATGTACTCTCGCCAGAGTAAGACAGAGACAGAGAGAAAGGGAAAGTGAGACATCATCCCCCAGAGGGATGGCAAAATCCCTGTTCCATTCTCTTTGGATTTGGGGCATGCAAGCACACCTAGCATGTTTTCAAGCTGCCAGATTCAGGACGTTAGCCACGGAGTAGGCCATGTATGATCCAGCACCTTAAATATCACACCACCTGCTGGCCCCTCTTGTCACTTTCTAAGAAATTACCATTATTTGAATATTGGATTTGTCAGGTAAATTCTCAAATTACTTTTATGTTATTTTCTTTAACTTTATCACTCTAAATTCTTCCTTAAATTGTCCTTCAACTGTTCTAGAAGCTAACTGTAAAGATAAATGATAGAAAAATAGAAGATAAAAGTAAAAAACTTAGCTGCTGAGGGCAAAAGTCACAGTTTTTATAAATATTCTATGTGTTCCTGAGAAGGATCCATGTATTGTGCTGGGATAATATTTCTAAAATGTAAAAATGCTCACACTTTTGAATTTCTTTCCACAAGACCTTCCTCTATTCTGCAAAAAAGTTTACATTTACCTTAGGAATGATTATGATTGTTATAAAAATAATGAAAAATCAAATGCTGAGACTTTTGAATATGCACTGAGACATTTATCTTCAAAGCTAAGCTTAGTCAAGGGTGAAATAGTTGTCTAAATTAATTAGACTTACCTACCATATTAAGTCTAAGCTCTGGGAGACCAGCAGGTGGTAGGGTGGTTAAGGTGCTGGACACTCCCACATGGCTAACCACAGTTCAAGTCCTGGACCTGGTGACTTACTTTCTCACTTTCCCTCTCTCTCTCTCTCTCTGCCTCTCTCTGGTCAAATTAAAATAAATGAATGAATAAATAAAATAAAATTAAATAATTCTTTAAAAAAAAAAAAAAGAGGAAGCTTTAGGGTTGGTCCCATAGCTTAGTGGTTAAGAAGCCATATCACAAGGTTGACCACAATTCAAATCCCAGCCCCTGCAGCTTGAGAAACATACCAGATGTGTATGCAACTGTGCCCTAAATCCCAACAGAATAAAGAGAAGAAAAGGGATCAAGGCATGACCACACCACATTGATGGATGTTTTCTCCCTCTTCTCCTCTCTCTAGGTCTCTCTAGCAAGCACACACACCCTCTGGCTTATACATAAAGACTTAGTAAATAAAAATACATATTGCCCAGTTTTAAATTTGAATTGTGCATAAACAACAAATGTTTTCGTATTCATGTCTCATGCAATATTAGAAATTCTCTACTGTCCAAACCTCTTTACTACTCTACTGAACAAATTATTTCAGATTTTTTTTTTTTTTGGAGAGGTTTTCGCTATAGGGCGCGTGCGCTCGCCAGACAGACAGAGAGAGACAGAGAGACAGAAAGCAAGAAATAACCCCCCGAGGGGATGGACACTCCGCAATCCCTTCTCCTCCATTCTCCTCTCGGGATCTTGGGCACGCACGCACATGTGCCCGGCGTGAGTTTTAAGCCACCGGGTCCGGGACGCAAACCGCGGTTGACTACGTGGGAGTCCAGCAACATAGCCATTACACTAACTGCTGGTCCCCATAATATTTTTTATAACAATTTTCTAGGGAAGCTACTATCATCCTTCAGGAACACACTTTAATTCTCTCAAGACAGAGAGATTGGAATGGGAAAAGAAAGCATCCTCCATTTGGGACAGGTATTTCAACAATATCATATTGAGCTATATACTCCTGAGACAGGGCTATCCATGTATTTCTTAACCCACTGTTTCTCTCTTATATTGCTCCATTATCTTGCAACTTGAAAACCTGTTCGCATAAAGTTATGAGTTAGTAGAGTCTCTGAGATAGGAAAAGGTGACTAAGTAATGTGGAAGGAGCCTGCACCCGAGAAGAGATAAAATGACCCAGGTAGAGAATGGGAGTGGTGCTGGAGTAAGAACTTGAAGCAAGAGAATCAAGGAATGGAATATATTCTGCCACTCTCCACTCTTCGGGAATCCTCAGATATTTTAGGGAGAGTGTTTCCTGTGTACATGGCCTTAGTAATGACTGAGCATGCACAGGTCTGCAGTAAAGGCAGCTTAGGCAGAACCACAGTACAAATGTCCTGATGGGAATGTGCTTTCTATGATTAAGGAAGGGCCTTGAGCACATGACGAAGACTTTGGATTTTTTTCTTCATTTATTTTAGACTTCAGATTTTACATGAGCAGTAGGAAGTTACTGAAAGTTTGAATGTAGGGATATTATGATTTGACCTGACTATTCAAGAATCACAGCCGGACACATGTACATGTGTGCCCAAGATCCCAAGAGGAGAATGGAGGAGAAAGAATTACAGCATGACCATCTCCCCAGGAGGGTGATTTCTCACTTTCTATCTCTCTGTCTTTCTCTGTCTCTCCAGTGAGCATACATGCCCTGTAGCAAAATCTCTCTTAAAAAATAAAAATCACTCGGGCTACTTATGAAGACTCGTCTAAGATACGTAGACAGAGCTTGGGACAATACAAACGTAAAATAAGAAGGACTCGGTGGAAGGTTATTGTAAGGCTCAGTAAGATATGGGTGTGGCTTTGGCTAGGGTGGTACTAACAGAAAAAAAAAATGAAAGGAACTCAGATTTGATCTATATTTTATAAGTAGAGCCAAGATTTGTTGACAGGTTGTGTATGGCATAGAGAAGGTTAGGAATCCAGGACAACTCCAAGTTTTTTGGTCTGAGCACCAAATCTGTTGTTTGAAAAAAAAACTAAGAAGGTCATATGTCAAAGCACATAGCAAAATTTTAGCACATAAAATAGGTGTGCAGTAGTGCAGTATTGTTAAACTCTATTTTTGCTTTCTTCTTTTTTTCTTTTTTTTTTTGTCTCACACTTTGCTGTATTCTTCCTGTCCTTGTGGTCTTCAAATGGCTTCTGTTCCTCTTAGGAACTCACACATTTCTCCATCACACACGCACACACATTTTAGTCCAAAAATATCTCTTTTTTCTTCAAGTTTCTAACAACCACTCCATTCTGCTCCATTTTATCCAGCACTTGATCTGTGTCTTATACTTTGTACCATAGCCTTAACTCTGAATTTGAGCTTTACTCTACATTCAAGCAAGCCTACAAGGTTTGGAAAGTAGGTTACAAGAAGTTGTACCAGCATAAGAAAAAAAAAAAAAAAAAGAAGAAGAAGATAAAATGAAACATAAGACCTCAAAAAAGAATTCATCCTAAGGGGCTAGATATGGAAGAAAAAGTTTGGTTCAAAGACAACAAGTTAGGGCTATGGGACTGAGATGAGAGGGAGCAGGAGGGTGCAAATTCTGACCCAATCTCTGTCCACACTCAACTTGGAGCTAGGTTGGGGGATATACATCAATCCTGAGAGAATAGGGCATCTGAGCATTGTCTTTGTGCCTTCAAGAGCTAGGAGTCCTCTGAGATCTCAGTAGAAACACAGTGAGCATCAACTGTCTCTAGATGATGGCATAATGGAAAATTCTTCACGACATTTATTCATTCATTTGTTCAGTAGACACTGAGCACCTACAATGTATCAGGCAGTAGGTTAAACTTACACAAATACAAAACTAAACAAAACACAGTTTTTACTTTAAGATTACTATCTAGAGAAAAGTTCCCACAATCAGACTGAAAAAAAAAATCAAGAAAAAAGACAAAGGTCATTTGGTAGCAAGAAATCTAGTTCATAGAGCACATGTAAAATAAGATTGAGGTATATTTTTTTTTTGAGAGGTTTTCGCTATAGGGCCTGTGTGCTCACCAGACAGAGACATAGAGACAGAAAGCTAGAAATCACCCCCCAGGGGGGATGGTCACGCCACAGTCCCTTCTCCTCCATTCTCCTCTTGGGATCTTGGGCACGCACGCACACATGCCCGGCGTGAGTTCTAAGCCACCGGGTCCGGGACACGAACTGCAATCGACTACGTGGGAGTCCAGTGACATAGTCATCATGCTAACTGCTGGTTCCCGAGGTACAATTTTTGTAAAGAAAATTCAGATACACATACCTGTTGAGTCATCTGAAAATAAAGGCTTTATACACTTTATAAATTATCACATATGTTTTGCTTCCTTTTTTGTTAATATATCCCCCTGAGGGGAACCCTGGTTTACACTTCTACTTATTTTTCTTGTTCATGATCTAGACTATAGAACAATGCTTGGGATATACTTACAAGCTTAAGTTCATTGAATTGTTTGCCTATTTATTTATTCAACAAATATTTACTGAACACCTACTATGTTCATGCATTGTCTTAGATCCTGGAAGACACTAGTGATAAATAAGATACAAGACTCCTGATTTCCTGGCATATAGAAACTGGTGGAGTGTAATGGGTCAGGGAAGAAATACATATGCTAAGTATTCCAGTTGATGATAAATATTATGAAGAATAAAAGAGGGTGCCAGAAATGAGAGAGAAATGGAGTGGTCTAAGCCTACATTGAGTTGCAGCTCAGCTGAGATCTACTTGATACAGACATGTGATCTGGAGAAAGAGCATTCCAGGCAAAGGCAGCAGCAAGTGCAAAGCTCCTGAAGAGGCCAACATGGCTGCATGGTGGGACACAAGGTCAGAGAGTTAGAAGGAGGGTCAGATCACACAGAGCCTTCTGAGTCATGATAGAGGAAGATATTTGGTAATTGTTTTGTTTCATTTTGTTTTGTTCTTGGAGAGGTTTTTGCTATATGCTGCACGTGCTCACTAGGAAGGCAGAGAAAGACAGAGAGACAGAACGCTTGAAATCACCCCCTAGGGGAGATGGCCACACCACAATATCTTCTCCTCCATTCTCCTCTTGGGATCTTGGGCACACACACACATACCTGGCATGAGTTTAAGCCACCAGGTACAGGATTGAACTGCAGTCAACCACACAGGAGTCCAGCAATGTTGCCATTATGCCAACTGCTAGTCCCCATCATTAGCTAATTTTGATAAGGAAGTAACATGATCAGATTCATACTTCTAATGGTACTTCTTGGTTTTACGTAAAGAAAATTCTGTTGAGAAGTACAAATGGATACAAAGAAAATAGGTAAAGTGACTGTTTCTGTAGGGCCGGGCAAAAGATAATAATGGCTTGGACTAAAGTGGTCATAATGGGGTATAGGAGAAGTGGATGGCTTAAGAATATATTGGGACCAACAGATGGCATAATGGCTAACTTGCTGGACTCCTATGTAGTGGAATGAGGTTCAAGTCCTGGACCCAGGCATGTGAGCATGCGTGCCTAGGATACCGAGAAGAGAATGGAGGAGAAGGAATTGTGGCGTGGCCATCTCCCCTGGGGGTGATTTCTTTCTTTCTGTCTCTTTGGTGAGCACATGCTCCCTATAGCAAAAACATCTCCAAAAAAAAAAAAGAATATATTTTGGGGGCCAGCAGATAGAATAGTGAGTATATCACTGGACTCCCATCTGGCTGACCACAGTTCAAGTCTGGGACCTGGTGGCTTGAAAACCATGCCAGGAATGTGCACATCCGGGCACGCCAAAGATCCCAGAAGGAGAATGGAGAAGGGATTGTGGCATAGTGATCCTTCCTGGGGGAAGGGGGTGATTTCTCACTCTCCCTTTCACTGCCTCTCTCTCTCTCTCTGGCAAGTACACATGCACTATGGCAAAAACTCTGGGGGGGGGGGAAGGATATATTTTGGATGTGGGATGAAAGAACTTGCTAATTGAGTTTTTAATTCCAAAGGAAAAGAAAAATGAAAGAGAGAGGGAAGGAGGAAATGAGAGAGAGGAAAGATAAACAGAAAGGAATAAAAAAAGAGAGAAAGCAAGAAGAAGGAAGGGAGGGAATGAGGGATGAAGTGGGGAGAAAAAGAAAAGAGAAAAGAGAAGAAAAGAGAAAAGAACAAGAAGAGAAGAAAGAAAAGGAGTAACACTAGGTGGCAGTGACTTCATGACTTAAAAGATTTCAAACTGAGTAGACAACTTCACTGCAAAGGAGTTTCTGCACTGAAATCAAAGCTGTGAATCCCAGAGAGACTTCTTCAAGTCTACTCCAATACTGCTGTGCATGTGAGCAGAGGGTTCACATCCCTCTGACTTCAGAACAGTCAAGTATACTTTGGAGTTTCTTCCTATCACCTCTTTAACAACTGCTATATCCTTCCAGAACTCTTGTTCAGGTTGTAAGATCCATTTACCTAATTGAAAAGTGGTTTTAAACAGAACACATTGGTACTTTCATCAACCACTAAAGTTCAGAAGACCCTAGAGTGTTGTCAGCCCTTGGTGCACATTGAAATCATCTGAAGAGTTTATGAAAGATACTAATGCTTCAATCCCATTGAGAATGATTAGACCAGAATTCCTCCATACAGACCATGCATAAGAATATTTTCAGTCCTCCCCAAGTGACTGGTAATGCAACTAGAGTCAAAACAAGCTGTCCTGAAAAAATGGGTCACCTTCCGCCAAAGTCCTTTCAGGATGAAGAAGACTGTGAGGAGATGTCAGTCCTAGGCACATTCTGTGTTTCACATCTCCAAACAGCTTTACTTGATACCCATCTTCTGAATGTTTGTATTTCCAATTGTCTCTGGAAACAAAACTGTTCTTGGGCAGTTTTGGAAGACCTTATAAAGCTTAATTACTAGTCTTCTCTATTCAGTGTGATCAGCATCTCAAATTAGCCTAACTAATGTAGCTGCTATGGATTAAATTGTGCCTTTCCAAAATTCATTTTAAGCCTTAACCTCTAATGTGGTTGTAAGTGGAGTAAGAGAGTAATTAAGGTTGAATGAGGTCATAAGGTGGAGCTCTTATCCAATAGGATTAATGTTCTTATGAGAAGAGATACTAGAAGGCTGACTCTGTAGCCTGGTGGTTAGGGGAGTCAAATCCCTTATGGTGGACCACACAGTTCAAGTCCTGGTTCCATTTTCTTAGAAAACATGCTGAGAGTGCATGGTGCTCTCCCCAAATCCCAATAACATGGAGAAATGGCGAAGAAGGTATTGCAGCATGACCATGCCCCACTGGGGGGAGCTCTCTCCCTCTGTTTCTCTCTGACTCTAGTGAGTACACATGCATTCTGACAAGTTAAAAAAAAAATTAAGACAAGATGCTCACTCCATTTCTCCATTATGTCAGTAAATAGTGAGAAGGTGATTGTAGCAAACCAAGAGGAGAGCCCTCACCAGGAACCAGATCTGCTAGTGCCTTGATCTTTCAGCCTCTAAAACTATGAGAAAATAAACTCCTGTTTGTTAAGCCTCCCAGAGTATAGTATTTTGTTATAGCAGCCTGAGGAGACTAAGAAAGTAGTCAATACACTTCCCATGTACTAACTAATTTCTGGAGTTCAAACACATCTATAAACCTCCCTTCCCTAAAAGTCTTAGAAGTCAATGGAGATAATATAGTCAACCAAATGGGTATATTAGTCAGAATTCTACAAGAAGACAGAACCAACAGGATATTTATAGATACAGAAGAGATTTATTGAGGAATTAGCTCATGCAATTATGGTGACTGAGAAATACCACAATAGGCTGTCTACAGGCTGCACATTCTGAGGTGTTGGTAGTGTGACCCAGTTCAAATCTGACAGTCTCAGAGGTGGGAAAACCAGTGGTGTAACTCACAGCCTAAGGCTGAAAGCCGGAGAAACTGGAGGTGTGCTGGTATAAAACCTGGAGTCCAAAGCCTTGAGTTCTGTTGTCCAAGGCAGCAGCTTTATTTTTCCATATCTTCAAATTGAGAGATTGCCCCAGAAAAGTTCCAACATACCATCTAACTTGGCCTCCTCATACGTTATCCCCTAAATAAGATCTTCAAAACAGTTATTTTATATCTTTCTATCACCAGAATCTGGTACAAATTGCCAAATATTATAATAGATGCCCCTAGTAATTATCTGTTGATTGGTTGACTTACTATAAGCACACTCTATATTCACTCCAGGACTATGATGTAGCTAACCTTCTTTAAGAGATAGAAGGTAACTGATATATTCTGTAGTCTCAAGATATAAGTAGTAATCAAGAAAAATCTCTATAGGTCTTAAAAAGGTAGTCTTAGGACCAGCAGTTAGCGTAATGGCTATGTCGCTGGACTCCCAGGTGGTCAACTGCGGTTCGAGTCCTGGACCCAGTGGCTTAAACTCACTCCAGGTGCGTGTGCGTGCATACCCAAGATCCCAAGAGGAGAATGGAGGAGAAGGGATTGTGGCATGGCCATCCCCCCTGGGGGGTGATTTCTCGCTTTCTGTCTCTCTGTCTCTCTGTGTGTCTGGTGAGCACACATGCTCTATAGCAAAAACCTCTCCAAAAAATTTTTTTAAAAAGTAGCCTTTAGTGGGCTTTGAGGGTAGCAGACCCTGGCAACTTTGGCCTCTAAGGGAGTAACTTATGGGCACTTTGGACATCCATTGGCAGTCAGACTACATCAGCACCCTATTAGTTCCCAAAGCCTAGAATCTACTAGAGCATATGGTATACAGCAACTGAGTGCATTCCCATGTTTGAAGATGAGAGTGTTGGTGTGTGAAAGTAGTCCAATAGCAGTGGCTTAAATATGATAGACTTCAATGGTTGAGTTTTTGTGTCCTCTCCCCTAATCTCCTGGGCTGGAATGTAATCCCTAAACTGATGATATTAACAGGTAGCATTTTGGGGAGGACAGAGCCTTATGGATGGGATGTGTGCCCTTATGAGAGAAGACTCCAAGACCCAGTTTGTCCCTTCTACCATGTGAGAACACAACAGGACACCATCTATGAAGCAGAAAGTAGACCTCACCATGCGCAGAATCTATAGACATCTTGATCTTGGATGTCCAGCATTCAGAAATGATAGAAATAAATTTCTGTTGTTATAAGCTACTCAATCTATTGTATTTTGTTATATTAGTTATGGTACTGTGTCTATTTCACATAGATGGTCATCTCTCTTTCTTGTAAAATCCTGTTTGATATAGTGGTTCTGTTCTGTGAAGGCCTCCAGATCCAAGATGATTCTTCTACAGTGGCTCTAGCATCCTAGTCCTCACTCTTCTCCCACCTCCAACCCCCAGGAAAGGGGAAAGGAGAGAGTCAATGAGAAACATGACTTTTTCCTTAGTAACCCAGACATTCCACAGATCCCTTCCATGCTTAAACTTCTGACTAGAACTCTACTCCATGATCACATCAGATAAAAAAAAGATTGGGAAATACAGTTTATTTGGGAGTCACGTGTCCATCTTAAAGTCCTAACACAAGAGATTAGGAGAAAGATCATTGAAAGGTAACAGCAATATCATAGTGAGCAAGTATGAAAATCCCCAAGGGTTCTCAGGAAGAGCTTCTGGGAACTTTGAAGATAAATCCATACTCATAAAATACTGTTTTGTGACTGTTATTTCTCACCCAGACTAAATCTCTTACAGGTAGTTCAAAACAAGTATAAAGAAGGCTAGCGGTGTTACTTGGGTGGCTTATTTTCTGGAAATATAAGATCTTTCCAGACCTTCTTTATTAATTGATGTGAGTAAAAGTTTCCCCCCTTCCTGTCCATCAGACAAAAATAGTTACACCTCAGAATGACTAAGTGTTTTTGTAGTAAACCTCAATGATGATGCCTTCAAAGAAATAATGGAAGCCTTTATCGTTGCACCACAAATGCCTTAAGTGAATTTGGATGCTTTAAAGGTTATGTCCCTGTTTATTTTCAGTCTCTGTAAGTTTCTGAAGTAAAAGGCAATAGTCACATAGTCAATCAATTGCACCCTTGGAAAATAGTGATGGTGCTTAGCCTTCTACTTGTCATGCTCCTTTACCCAACATCGTTATCTGACTGAGTAGCTACCAGAGAGTCACTTAGGATGGTTACTAAAAGCATGGATTCCTGGCTCCTGTCTCAAAAGAGTTAGGCACTGTGGATCTGAGTTAGATTCCAGGAACATGTGTTTTTAAAGCTTTACAAATAATCTTAATATATGTTAAGGTTTGAAATCTACAAGCAAGTCAGGAAGATAGTATCTCATGCTGTAAATAGTATCTCATGCTGCTTCTCCATAGAGGCAGAACACAATGGCTTAATAATTAGAATATTTAGAATTATTTTTCATCAGTGCTATTAAAAACATTTTGTTATTTGTATAATAAATGTTAGTAACCTTTTATAATCTACTTGTTAAATTAAATTACTAGTAAGTAGTTTTATATGTAAAAATGAGTCCATGGAGTTATATTTTATCTTGTGTGATAACCAAAACAAAAACACACAAACAGAAAAAACTTACATGTTTTTATTGGTCAATGAGAATCATTATTACAGATCATCAATACTACTATAAACTAGCAGAGAATAAAGCAATTTGTAAGAGATTATATCTGTTAGCATTTAACCAGAACAGCAAAAAAAACTTGAAGTATTTGCAACAAAGTGAATTCACTACGGGGAAGTGGTTACATGGGTGGTAAAGGAGCTAAGAAGCCACATTGAGGCAGCAGATAATCCAGGGATTAGCAACAACAGGAAACCACTGCTACCCTTAGTTTGGGGGCAAAAGGAAGACATAGTGCCACCATGACCTCATAGCAGTTCCATTTAATGGGAACTAAAACCACCTCAGTTGTGTCTCATAGGAGCCAGAGTTACAAGGAGGACAGCTGCTACCGGACCTATCTGGTCTCCACCAGAGACATGTGGAGAAAAGCAATGCGTTACCATCTTCCCTCCTTAGGCCTGCAATCATTAGTCCAGCCCAATGGAAAACCACCTCATATGGGAGACTGGGAAACACATCCTGCAGAGATCAACCCTCAACAATACAGAGCACAGCAAAGACATGATGACGGATGGATCTGTGGGCAACAGACAGATGGCCAGCACAAAGATTTAAAAATGCTATAAAGATTATTGCAGTGGTGATTAAGAGGGTCAAAGGAGAGAAAAGATGGTCAAAAGCAAAGAAGATTGCTGAAGTTCAATTATAGAACGAGAAAGAATGTTTGGCTACGAAGTTCAAAATGGGACAACAGGTAGAGGTCAGACTTTCTGTTGCCGTTATAAATTAGACTCATAAGTCTAAAAGAAGATTGGAAAAGTACAGTACATTATGTAAGGATGTAGCACATATCAAAATGGCATATTGGTGTCATCTTTATTAAAAAGCTGTTCTTTATTCATTTGAAACATTTCATGACTGTCAGGTTTCAGAAATACGAATCAATCCAAGGTTTATTATACATACCAGAGAAATGGAAGATGAAAGAAGACATCTGACTTTCTGAGAATCACTTAGATAAGAACTCTGTTGTGTATGAATAATTTTTAAGTATAATACATTTTTCTCTTGCTAATATCAATATTCTTTTCTTTTTTTCTCTTCTGTTACAGTGAATTTGAATGAACACCACCTCTGATTCATAATTACCTTTTTCCTTATTTTTTTGATTTAAAAAATATATATCCATAAAGCTACTTTAATAAATTCTATGTTTTATGAAACTCAATTTAAAGCTAAAATAAATCAACCTAAAAGCAAAACTGAGGCAAAGTATGTAAAGCAAAAGGAGTTAATTTGGGCCACGGTTGAGAAAAATGCGTAAAGATCACAATATCCAATTTTCCCAGGAAATGTGCACTGAGAGTTTCAGTATGATTTTATAGCCAAAATCCACAAGAGGAATAGGGAACAGTTACATCATGGTTTAGGAATTAGTAGCAATGGTGAATGATGCCACTCTTTGTTATTGGCATTATTGTTGGCATTTAGATTTAGAGGTGGTTTTTGTTTTTATTTGGATTTAGTATATGTGCTGCCGAAGCGAGCACTGTTTTTATTTGGATTTAGGACAGGTGGTTTCTGAGAGATGTCTTCACATGAGTAGTACTTACAACAGGTCTTGTTATCAGACATACTCACATGAGAAATACTCCCCTCCATGGCCTTACACAGCTCCATTTAGTCAGAGTTTAACAGAAGACCCAAATGACTCCATTTTAATTCTAACAACTTTCACAAACAATATATTACAATTAGCTCTGGTACCTAAGCTTCATTTAATGTTTAGTCTTAGAACTTGCATTTTGATAGATTCTGGATGGGTTCCAATAAAGAAAAGAAAGGAAGAGGAAGAAGAAGAAAAGAGGAGAGGGAGGAGAGGAGAAAAAGGAGAAAAGATGTCAAAGCAAGGTTCTAAATCATTTCACACTCTATTGAGTAAAACACATGTAAATAATAGCTATGCTAAGAACTAAATTATAATTCACTCACAGGAAATATTTTTACTTTTAAAAGCCATTGACTTTTTCTGCCAATACATTTTTTTACCTCATAAAAGATAGTTTGTATTGGATAGACTATATTCTGTTTTATTCTGTTCTATTCTTCCATTTATTTTAATCTCCCTATTTGCAATAGCTTAGTACTATATCATTCTGTTCACAGATTTACATCTAAAACTGCTTCTCCTGTAAACATCTTAAAATATTTTTAAAACTATTTAAACATTGGTTTCTGGCATGCTATAAATTTGGTGAAAAATATAATCTTTCAGATGCAAGAAGCTCAGTGATCTCTAGCAGAATAAAAACAACGCTGAAAATAAATTTGGCTTCAGGCATAACATAAGCAAATTGCTAAAAACCAAAGAGGAAATCTTGAAAGCAGATGGAGAGAAATGATACACTACATAAGGGGACAAAAATTATGTCTAACTTTTCATAAGAAACAATGGGAGCCCAAAAAATGATAGATTGTCATGTTTAAAAAGTGCTGGAAATAAAAAAAATAGCTGTCAAACCAGAATATTATATCCAGAAATACTGTCTTTCAAAATGAAGGTAAAATAGGTATTTTCAGATTAAAGAAATCTAGGAAAATTTGTCACTGGTAGGCCTGCACTAAGAGTAATGTTAAACAAAGTTATTCAGGCTGAAGGCACCTGTTGCCAGCTAAAATCGCAGATCTACAAGAAGGAAAGAAGGACACCAGAAACTTCAAGCATGAGTACAAATATGAACAATTTCAAAAGGACATGTGACTGTTTAAGAAAAGTGATAACTCTGTATTATAACACGCATATACATAATATAATTTAAAAGTATATATTTTACATTAAATTACTGTGTTTCATTATGGCAGACCAAATGAATTTTCCCATCATGAATGCACTGTATACTGGTTCAGTCGAAGATAATATCATATACATTTTAACCAACAGATTTCTTTCCATTTTGGGTCCCTTAAACCTTTTGCTTGTTTCTTTTTCCCCTTTATTTCCTCCTTCTCACCCTTCCCTACTTCTCACCCTTCTCCCACACTGTCTCAGGTATCACCATTGCTCTCCATGCTTTCATACCTTCCAATCTTTCAATTTCTGCCATGGAGTGCTGACCATTCAGTGTGTATTGAGTGAGGACATACAATGCCTCTCTTGCATTATCTAACTTGCTTCGCTGAGCAATAAACCTTCCATATTTGTTCACTTTCTATCAAATGCCAGTATAATATAATTTAACAATAGCATAAAGGGTAAATGAAACTATACTGATAAAAGTTTCTTACATTGTATATGAGATAATAGAACATAACTTCTAAGTAGACTGAATAACTAAGGATATGTATTATAATTCCCGGAGCAGTTAAAAAAACATAATGCAAAATGGTTTAGCTAAAAATGGAATAGAAAATTCAAGTGGAATATATATAAAAATTTCATTTCACTACCAAACAGGAAAAATAAGTTTTTTTAAAATGGGGAAAAAAATAGAAAACAAATATCAAAATGGTAGTAATCATGCAAATGATTACATGAAATGTAAGAGAGCTTAGTCCATCTCCTTTCTTGTGGACACAGGGACTACCTACTCCCTGCCCTCCCATTCGGGGCAACTTTTTCTTTCACAGATCTCAGTCACTGGAATAGATGGCACACTCTCCTGTCCACCTAGGACAGCCACCCTAGCTTGCCATATAGAGGGACGACCTTTCTCCCACTCCTTTCTAGTTATGCTGTCATGCCCAGTCCCCCTTCTGGACAAAAACATCCTTTACCAATTGGGAGCTAACCTCCAGCTTCTGGCTATAGCCCCTGCTGCTCACTTTCTCCACTGTCTTGTCTACTCATCCATTGACTCGAATCTCTCTGACCCTCCCTCCTTTCCTCTTCCCCCTCTACCCAGATTCCTGCTTCCTGTTTACTTTCACCTGGAAAGACCTCAGTTCATACTCTACCCAACAGCTTACCTGAACAGTCCTCCCTCGGGGCTTCTTCAAAACTGATGCACCCTAGACCTACTGACAGTAGAAAAAGGGGACACCTGTCTGTCCCTCAGGGAAGAATGCTGCTACTATATCAACAAGACAGGACTGGTTAAATAAAACATCAATGTTCTCAACCGTCTAAGCAAAAAACTACAGTGCCAACAACAGCTACTTCTCTTTTCCCAGACTGGTGACAATCTACCATCATCACCTGGATTGCTCCTATATTAAGACCATTAATTCTCATCTGCTGTCTCTTCATGCTTACACCCTGTTTCCTCAGGTTCCTCCGAAGCTTAATCCAAAGTTTCCCAAGTGTCAACCAAATGCTCCTCCATCCCTACACCCAAGTTCCCACAGAGCCCCCAGCCCCTGATTGCCCCTCTTTGCCCAAACTCAGCAAAAATTAACTGATGATAGGTCGGCACCCTATAACACCAAAACAGTCAGGATGTTAGGCCGGAGGTCTGGGAAGCTTAGATGTGGGGGTTGGACACCAGGCCACAGTCACTTATGCGACCTGGATCCAGTCTGTCATCAGACCTGTTCTGCACTCAGATCTAATCTGGATGTAGCACATGGGTTCTACTCTGCACATGTGCTCTGTTCTGCACTTGGTGCTCTACTTTGCGCGCAGGACTCTACTCTGCACACGTCACCAGACCTTATGTGACACAGAAGTCTGCTCTCCCTCTAAACCTTTATCATACATAGACTTTCTATCTCTAAGACACTCCCCCTCCCTATACCCTTATAAGAATCGCTAAACCCCGTCCTAATGTGTGACTTCCCTGGCCAGTCTCCCCCTCTCTCTTTCTCTCTGAGACCAGCGAACCTCACCCAGGAGCACTCCCAATAAAGGCTCTACATTTCTATTTTCTAGCATGGTTGGCCCATTCCTTATAGATTCTACACTTTTAAAACATTCTATCAAAAGTCAATTAATACATTTGAAATGTCATATATGTTGTCATTGCAGAAATACAAATTTAAAAAATGAAGAGCTATCACCACATACCCACTAAAAAGGCTAAAATTTAAAATACTAAACAGTCGGAAATTTTAAACGTTTCTGATTTGTGTGTGAAATGATATATTCTGGTAAAAATATTAATATTTCCTGTGTTTTTCCCCCATTACCCAGCAACTTCACTCCTAAGTATTTATCTAAGAAAAATGAAAATATAAGTCCACACAAAGACTCGTAAACAAGTATTTATTATAAAACAAGTATTTATTTATAAAAGGTTTATTTATTTTTAAAGGTCTATAATAGCTCCAAACTGGAAGGAACCCAAATATCCATCAACTGAAGAATGGGTAAACCTCAGAAAAATTAAAAAGTTGATGTACTAAGTTACACAAAAGATCCTTTTTAAAGACTGGAATCAAGCTTCAATCAAACCAAAGGGTCTCTAGGAAAATTTGGAGTGTATTTCAGTCATCTTAGCAGGAGTCAAAGATAGTGAAATACTTATCTTGGAAAGATTTGTGGGTCTGGCCTTTATCAAAAAAGTAAAATCCAGGAAAATGAAACAAAGATCCACGGACTTTTTAAGAAAATTGTTTCAGTAGGAAAACTCTCAGCTTGAAGTAAAAGGGAGAATAGGGGGAAAAATAAGTTAAACTCCCAAAATTCTCCAATGGGAAGTAAGCAGATGAAACTTCTAGACTACAAACATGAGCTATCTCTCCTGAAAAAGAAAGGATCATTTCAAAAATGGAGTCAAGAGCCCACAAAGTGAATCTGAGAACCAGAAAGAATTATTCTTGTCTTAAAATCAAATCAAGAGAGACCAGCAGATAGTGTAATGATTAAGTTGCTAGAATTCAAAGTAGTTGACCACAGTTCAAGTATTGGACCTTGTAACTTAAAACTCACCCAGGCACATGTGCATGCCAGCCTAAAATTCCAAGAGAAGAATGGAGGTAAAGGAATTTCAGCATGGCCATCTTCCTTGGAGGATGATTTCTTGCTTTCTCTCTCTCTCTGTCTCTCAAGCAAGTGCATGCTCCCTATAGCAAAAATCTCTCCAAAAAATTAAAATAAAATAAAATAAAGATTCAGACCCAAGAAATACAAAGTACCCTGAATAGAATCAATCCAAGAAGATCTTCTCCAAGCCACATCATACCCAGGTTGCCCAAAATACAGAGAAAGACAAGACATTAAAATTGGCAAGAGAGAAACACCAAGTTACTTATAAAGATTACCCCATGAGGGTAACATTGGATCTCTCATCAGAAACAATGCAGTCAAGGAAAGAATGGAGAAATATATTCAAAGTGTTAAATAAAAAACAATTTCAACCAAGATTACTACATCTGGCAAGATTATCCTTCATATGAGAAGAAAAGATAAAACATTCCCAGATAAACAAAACCTAAAAGAATTTACCAACTCCAGACCAGTTCTTCAAGAGGTTCTAAAGAAAATGCTATCCCAAGAACACTAAAGTCAGACAGACAGAAATAAGAGAACAAAAAACAACCAAGAAAATGGCCAACTTAACAATAGGAACAAGTCCAGAAATATCAGTAACTTTGAATGTTAATAGATTAATTTCTCCAATCAAGAGACACAGAGTGGCTATTCAGCCAGTTTGATTAAAACAAAAAAAGAAAAAACAAAAACAAAAACAAAGCCAGAAACTCTCTATCTGTTGCCTATAAGGAACGCTCCTCATAGATAAAGACATACATAAGCTAAAAGTGAAGTGCTGGAACAAGGTGTTCCATGCAAATGGAAATTGAAAAAGGGCTGGAGTTACCATACTGATTTCAGACAAAGTAAGCTTTAGGACAAAAGCTGTAAGAAACAAAGAAGGGTATTATATTGTAGGAAAAGGCTGATTCATTAAGAAGATATAAGGCTTATAAATATCTGAGCATCCAGCTCAGAAGCACCCAAATATGAAGGAAAGACCCCTAGATCTTAATGGAGAGAGAGGCTGCAACACTCTAATTGCTATAGGTCTCAACATTCCATTATCTCCTGTAGACAAATCATCTGGACAAAAAATAAACAAAGAGATATGGGACCTTTAAATGATACCATAAATCAAATAGACTAGATAGACATCTAAAGATTTTTCTATCCCCACACCACAAAATACATATTTCTCTCATCCCCACATGGAACCTTTATGAAGACTGACCACATGATAGGACACAAATCAAGCCTTTACAAATTTAAAGACATAGAAACTATATCCAGCATCTTCCCTGACCACCATGGAATTAAACTTGATATTAATATGAGAAAAGATCCTCAAAATTATAAAAATACATGGAAACTAAATGACCTAGTCCTGAATGACTTCTCAACTGTCAAAGAAATTAAGACTGACATCAAAAGATTTATGTAAATAAATGATAATGAGTACGTAAGTTGCCATAATCTATGGGACACTGCAAAGGGAGTTATAAGAGGGAAGTTCACAGCAATTAGTACACATAAGAAAAAGATGGAAAGGTGGCAAGTGGACAACCTAACTTCATGCCTCAGGAAATTGGAAAAACAACAACAAACAAATAGAAAAAAATGCCAGGAGAAAAGAAATAATAAAGGTTCAAGCAGAAATAAATGAAATAGAACATAAATGAACTACACAGAGAATAAATGAAAGCAAAAGCTGATTCTTTGAAAAGATAAAAAAAGATTGACACACCATTAACTAGACTTATCATGAAGAAAAGAAAAAGGAACCAGATAAATCAAGTTTGCAATGAAACAGGCATTATTACGACAGGCAAAAAAGAAATACAAGACATCATTAGAGGATACTATGAGTGACTATATGTCAGCAAATGAGAAAACCTGGATAAGATGGACAAATTCCTGGACACATATAGTCCACCAAATTGAATCAAGAGGACACAAAAAGCCTGAATAGACACATAACAAGTGATGAGGTTGAATCAGTAATAAATAATCTTCCAAGAAAGAAAAGTCCAGGTCCTGATGGCTTCACTTCTGAATTCTACAAAAGTTTTAAAGAAAAGTTAACCTTCATTCCACTCAAAGTATTTCTGAAGATCCAAAAGAAAGGAGTCCTCCCAAATTCATTATAGGAAGCCTCCATCACTCTCATTCCCAAAACAGATAAAGACACATCAAAAAAAAGAAAACTACAGACCAATATCTCTGATGAATATAGATGCAAAAATTCTAAATAAAATACTAGCAAATCATATCCAACAACATATAACAAATATCATTCATCACAACCAAGTAAGCTTTATTCCAGGGATGCAAGATGGGTTAACATATGCAAAGCATACACATAATACACTACATTAACAGAAATAATGATCAAAATCATGTGATCATTGCAAATGATACAGAAAAAGCATTGACAAACTACAACATCCCTTCATAATTAAGACTCAGCAAAATTGGCATAGAAGGGTGCTTTTGCAACACAATAAAAGCCATCTATGAAAAAACCTATAGCTAACACTATACAGAATGGGGGAAAAACTAAAAACTGTTATGAGACAAGGCTGCCCACTTTCTCCATTCCTTTTCGATGTAGTGCTGGAAGTCCTAGCCAATGAAATTAGAAAATAAAATAATATAAAAGGAATTCAAATAGGTAAAGAAGAATTGAAAATACCTTTATTTGTACATGACATGATGGTATACATAGAAAACCCAAAGGTATCCATGAAAGAACTTCTCGAAGTAAAACAAGACCCTGGCATTTGATAGAAAGAGAACGAATATGGAAGATTTATTGCTGAGTGAAGCAAGCCAGGCTATGAAAGAGAGACATTGTATGTCTTCACTTAATATATACTGACTGTCCACACTCTATGATAGAGACTGAAAGATTGGAGAACATAAAAGCAGTGAAAATAGTTATGAACACTGGAGACAGTGTGGAAGGAGAGTGGGAGAGGGGAAGAGTGTAAGGGAAATTAGGGAGAAAAATTGAGAGGCAAGACATCTGTGGTACACAGAAATGGTTTATTACCTATTGATGATAATGTCTATAGTATTTTCAACCAGACTGGTCTGAAGTGTATTTCATGTTGAGTAAATTCACTTTATAAACTAAGTGATGTATAGTGATTGAATGTGTAAAATAAATTAAAAAGAGAGAGAGAGAGAGAGAAAGCAGGCAAAACATTTAGAAAGTATAGTAGTATAGCCACAAAGGGAACAAGGCTTCACATATGATAAATATTGAATCTTACTGTTAGATCTGGCATTGAGTTTATTGGTAGTCTAGCAATGGCCATTTCAGTGAAATACTGGTAAGAAGATAGATTTCAGAGTTTGAGGAATGAATGAGAGGCAAGTTTAGCGAAAACACTAAATATAGGAAATTTACAGTTTGGGCTAGGAAGAGGAGGTGAAAGACCAAGAACTCATTGAGTTAAGGTAGGAAGTGAAAAAAATAAATAAATAAAGAGATGTAGCAGGTTTTAATAAATAAATAAATAATAGAATCTAGAAAAAACTATGGCACATATACACTACTCTGCCATTTAAAAAAAAAAAAATGAGACCCTGGTATTTGATAGAAAGTGAATGAATATGGAAGACTTAATGCTAAGTGAAGCAAGCCAGACTATGAAAGAGAGACACTGTATGTCCCCACTTAATAAATATCAAATGACTGCACTCTATGGCAGAAACTGAAAGATTGGAAAGTATAAAACTATGGAAATCAACTTGTGGATACTAAGATAGTGTGGGCAGAGGAATGGGAAATGTGGGGAGATGTGAGAGGGAGGGAATCAAGGGAAAAAAAGAAGCAAAACATTTAAGGATACAAAAATAAAAAATTAACCATTGATAATTTTTACGATAATATCTCTGATTGGTCTAATATACAATGCATTCATGCTGAGAAAACTTATGTGCTGTAAAGACACACAGTGATTGAACATTTTAAAAAATTAAATTAAGGTAACCGGCAAAAAAATAAAAAGAAATTCCCATTTGCCCAGCTGCACTTCAGACTTGTAGATTTTAGCTTCCATCTTCCTTTTTTTTGACCAATATGCCCACAACTGCTTTCCTTTGCTTATCCCACTATTATATGTTAGAAGAAAAAATTTTATTTTTATTTTTACATACCTGCAAGTGAAGAGAAATCGTGCCCTAGCACCTGCATTCAATGATTTACACCTAGCAGTCTCATTTGTACCTGTCGCTGATTAGAGTTGCAGTTTGAAATGATAAAGTTTAGATGAGATTTTGGACTTTGAATGGCTGCTGTAGTGTGATGAGACTTTTGGAAACTTTTAGAGAGCCAGTGTAGTATGTATGTGAAAGGAAAATAAATCACCGAGCAGCAGAGGAAGGATTATAGTAGGCAGAATTCTAGCATGGTCCCCAAGATTCCCACCCCATGGGGAACACACCTGTTCCCTTTCTGTGAATTGTGAGCATGAACTGTGAATATGAGCAGATATATTGTCATGATCGGGTTGCAAATCACTTGACTTTGAGTTTTCCATAAGAGAGATCATCCTGGATGAGTCTAATCTAATTAGTGTGCCTTTACAGGAAAAAGAATCAACATTAGACACACTTCTGATGGCCTGGAATGAAGAAAACAAACAGCAATGGTCTCTTTTCTCTCTGGGAATCATGTGACAAGGAGCTGTGGGCAATTTCCTGGAGCTGAGAGGGACCTCTGAGAATTTCCAGGTGCTGAGAGTTTTCCCTGATAACAGTTAGCAGGAAAATAGGACTTCAATCACACATCCACAGGAAATTCTTTTTTTTTTTTTTTTCCAACAACCAATGAGCTTGGACGAAAACCCTGTGCCTCAGATGAGAGTAGCAGCTCAGGCCAACACCTTCATCTAAGCCTGATGAGACCCTGAGCCAGCTGAGCCTTACCCAAATTCCTGGCTCATGGACACTATTTTAAACTACTATATTTGTAGTAATTTGTGATGCCACATAGAAAACTAATATGTTTTACTTGAAAAGGTGAAAATAGATATGGATCCGTCCTCTTTCTCTTTATTAAAATTATGCAAAATACACAACTGAGATTTGCTCTGAGACAGGAATGAATGAAGCTATTTACCCAGGATCTACTTTCTACTGAGAACCATGGACATGCAGAGGCAGTACACATAGTAGCCTTTGAAATTCCAATATTTTAAAATAGATGGATGGATGAATAGACAGATGAGGTAGGCATGGAGCTTTGCCAAAAATTTTATCTTGAATTAAAATGTTGCTGCATATTATTTTTCTTACAGTAGTTCTCTGCTTCAAACTTATTGAAATATATATATTAATTTATTTGCTTTTTTATGGAGATGGGAGACAGAGGGGGAGAGAGAGACTGAGGAGCAGCACCCTCAATAGATTCTTGACATTATGATCCACCATCAGTATCAGCTAGCCTGGACCACATGCATGCATGTGCTTAGATTTTTAGGGCAGTCTCTAGACATGAATTCAGAACCTTCCCATGTGGGTCAGCTTTGTAGAGCGTTGAATTTTACAGTAGGAGCACCATCTAGTTGCCTCCACTCTATTCCTAACAGTTTTTCTCTCAAAAGTAAGGCTTTCTCTGATCAGGGAATTTACTTTTTTTTAAATGTCATCATGTCAGGGCAGGCAGGTGGCTTGGTAGTTAAGGGCACTGGGCTCCCACAAGGCTGATGGTGGTTCAAGTCCCAAACCTGGCAGGTTGCTTTATCTCTTTCTCTCTCTCTCTCTCTCTCTCTCTCTCTCTCTCTCTCTCCCCTCTCCCCCCCTCTGGTCAAATTAAAATAAATAAATACATAAAAATAAATAAAGTTAAATAAAATAATTCTTTAAAAAATGTCATCATGGCGGCAAATTTGTTTCCTAGGATATATCTGTGTTCAGTATTTTCTATGTGCCGGCTTCATTTTAGTGCCCTGTTTCACTGTGAATTCACATTTGGAGGCTAATGATGCCTTGATTGAGAGATGAGTCCAGACTGTCAGCCAGTAGTGTGGTGATTAAAGCAGCTGGATCTCCCATGAATGACTATGATTTGAGTCCTGTACCTGGCAGCTTGAAAAACACACCAGGCGTGTGTGCTTGCATGCCCAAAATTCCAAGAGGAGAATGAAAGAGAAGGGATTGCAGGTTGGCCTTCACCTCTGGGGGTATTGTCTCATGTTCTGTCTCTCCCCACCAAGTGCACACACCCTACACAAATTTAAAAGAGAGAAAGAGAGATGACTACAGATATTAATGTTTTCAATGGGCCATATGGCTGAAAGCACAGAAATTTTTAACCCAGAGACCATATAGTCATTAATATCCCAAGTCAGGGAGCTACGCAGAGTGTAGCTGTCAAACACAACATTCTGCAAGCAGACCCATGTAGTGAGGTTGTGTGCTGACTGGCATCCAAGACACCGCCATCAGTATTCCATCGGTATGTGCCCAGGATCAAGGCTGGCTAAGCTGGGGGTAGACTGTGGCATTAGGATCACATCTCTGTCTTCCTTTCTGTCTCTCTCTGTCTGTTTCTTTCATTCATGGAACCAATAAAAGGAACTTTAAAGAAAACCTCAGGTGAGAGGTCTACCTTACTTTTTTGTTTTGTTTTGTTTTGTCTTGGCTATAGGGCGCATGTGCAAGAGAGAGAGAGAGAGAGAGAGAAATCAAATACCCCATCACCCCCCACCCAGCAAGAATGACCATGCCCCAATCCCTTCTCCTCCACTCTTCTTTGGAATATTAGATGCATGCACACCAGAGTGTTCTCAAGCTCTGGTCTGGGACTCAGTCAGCCATGTAGGATCCAGTCACCTTACCCACCACACCACCTACTAACCTGAGGTCTACCTTTCTTTGAGAAAATAAGAGTAATCATGAATGGGGCTGGCAGGTGGTGTGGTGGTTAAAGGTACTGGATTTCCACATGGCTCATCATGGTTCGTGTCCTGGACCTGGCAGCTTGCTTTCTCGCTTGCGCGCTCTCTCTCTCTCTCTCTCTCTCTCTCTCTCTCTCTCTCTCTCTCTC
>NW_006159757.1:7596039-7599923 GCF_000334495.1 Tupaia belangeri chinensis
CTTTCTCATTTTCTCTCTCTCTCTCTCTCTCTCCCTCTCTGGACAAATTAAAATAAATAAATGTATATAAAATAATTCCAAAAAAGAGTGATTGTGAATGGGAGATGGCAAACGAGAATAAAATGAAATGTTACTACAAATGTATTCTCGGTCATCATTTTTAGGAAAAGAAATACTTGGAAGTCGAGAATTTGGTCATACTCTTTTTATCCTGCCTAGCCCACATTCCACTGAAAAGTCTTCTTGAGGCCTAGATTTCCCACTTTGGAAATCAAACATGAGGATATTCCTGAGTAAAAAGTCTAGAAATGTAACTGCTAAAAGTATGGGGTAGGGCAAAACACATCTTCCCCAGTTGTCTTGACTTGAAAGAGACATTTAAAAACAATTACTGGAAATTACTACCAGAGAACTTGATTCAAAACAACCAAGGTCTTTAGTTTCATTTTAGCTGCACACCAGAAAGCCATGAAGGGTGTTTGTGTATGTATGTGTTCTTTAGTATGTCTCCATATAAATATTCTTAATAAGAGAGGAAACTGCCACTTGAACTAAGCTGATAATACAACTTTGAATATTCTTGTCTTTTTTAACTCTTGTCTAATATGCTGGATTCTAGATAAATCTGGACCCAAAGACCCAGCTCAAAGACAGCATTAAGTTAACATATCACATTGCGTTATAGTAAAAACCTGAGCATAAGACTTGCTACTGCTTTATGACTCAAAATATAATAATTCAAAAAGACAAATTAATCCAGAGATAACTTCTGTTTTGATAAGATCTTTAAAAATAACCATTAACATCTTTGCCGATCTTGTTGTACTCTTTGACTTAGAGGATGATGAAAGTCAAGTTTTAGTGAATGATGGTAGAAAGGTAATATATTTTCAGGACTGAGAGTGAAGTTATAAATCTACTCATTGTGATGATACAGACAAAAAGAATTGTTGGTAGTTTTACCACACCAAAATTCCATGAGCAGTTCATTAAACTCCAAGGAGCTACCATTCATTATATTCAAAGACAAAGAAAATCAAAATTTAATCCATCTCAGGGACAGCCAAGGTAATGAATATAGTTCAATACTAGTTTCTTGATTCTGAACATAAAACTTCAGCTCTTTGATAAAAGAGTGAAATGCAGCACAGATTATCTTTTACATCTTATTCTAACTCTTCCCTGGCTTTCTGGCTTGCACTGTCATGACCTACTTTCTAAGAAGCAACCAGCAAGTCTATTTAACTTAGAAGTTGTAACCAGGAACTTTCAAAGCAAATTTCACATTATGTTGGGGACTGGAAACTAGCCCTAAATGTGGAAGATGTTTGTAAGCAAGATTTATCTATTCAAATATGCAAGTAGCTGCCAAGCACCCTTGAATTCTTTGCACCTGCAATAAGACACAGTGATAATAATAATATCTGCCATTGTTTTGACTGTCATTCCACACTAAGGATTGTGCTTAAAATACATGACTATGCAATTCTCATACTATCCCTTGGACACAATAATGTGTTTTGTATCCACATTTTATATGCAGAAAAAGTGGTAGAAGAATTGGGTTATAATAGGCATACATGCATGCTAGGCAATAGCAGTATTATCTTCACATTGAAAACAATTTGGTTTAATTTCAGTAGTACATATTTTACTGTATTAATGATGCTGATTTTATCAGTTTTACTCTTGCTATTTAATGTTTAAATTTCATATTTAAGAGCTATAAACTTAAGGGCTTTCTGCTCCATTTATATCTGCATAGATTTAAATAATAAATCATTCAAGTCAACAATAAGGCTCTTATTATGTATAGGTGGTCCTCAACTTAGGATGGTTCAACTTATAATCTTCAACTTTATATGGGATTATCAGAAGAGTAAGTGCATTTTGACACTATTTTTTACTTAGGGTGGGTTTGTTGGGACACAATCCCATCATAAATGAAGAAGCATCTGTATATTATATCTTCTTTTAAGGAATTTGAATTTATTCACATTTGTGAAGCATTAGAGTAGGTATTGGTAGGTAAAAGAAGATAAAACAAGAATTGATGATGCTAAGCCTAGAGAAAAGAAAATTGAAAATAAAGAAATAACAGATATTTTTAAAAGTCTTTAATTACCTTAATGGCTAATACGAAGAACAATCAATGCACTTTTTCCAGGTCCTCAAGTGCTAGAACTACACTTAATGGGCGGAAGCCATGCATGCACAAGCACATATTCTGAGTTGTGGCAGAATGAAATGAGCTACACTGGGTGGAAGTAAATTTCCTTTCATTTGGAGACATTTCAACATAGAATTCCATGACTAGTTTGGAATATGGCCAGAGAAGATGGGCCAGAAGACCATGAAGCTTTCTTTCTGTGCTGAAACTCTCTGACTCCTCAGGGAAGAGTACAATACTGAATCCAGGAGGACAGAATCAATGTCACTGTTTTGTCAGGACAAGATCTGTTTGTGTTGAAACCTGAAAAATAAGCAATGTCTTTAAGTCAAAGAGACACAAACCAGCAGAAAACAAGTAGCTGTTTCCCCCTAAGAAAGTTCCTTAACAACTGAAATTGTGGAAGGGAAGGAAAAGAATCAAGCTGCTGACATGTCAATGAACAAGTAGAATGTTCTCTGATTTTGACTTGTGGAAGATGATCTCCTTGGTGACCTTGTTTCTTCACTATCTGTTTCAGTGAACAATCCAGCTCTCTGACTTCCCTTCCATGGCCCACCACACTCCTATCTAAGGAAAGCAAATCTCACTCCAGAATATCCCTAGTAGAAAAAAAAAAGTCTTTATTGGTAAAATGGAGCCATCATCAGATTGAAGATGAACTGAAAGGAAGCAGCACTTCATTACTTTAAGAGAGCTGGCAGCAGATAGAGAAATGAGCATCTTTGAGAAGTGAAGGAGCCCAGTGCACCAAAGCTGTCAGAGACCTAGATGGATTTGATGACATGAAAATGTTCACACTCTTCTCATTGTCCAGCATCTGAAGCTGAAAATAAAAAGGTCTACTGAAGCTACAGAAAATAAATAAGTAATGACCAATTGCCTCTCTTCCTCCTTTACTGCAGTACAAAGAGTTACCTCAGCTCCAAATGTACATAAATGTAAAATGTACGTAAATGCAAACTTATTTTCCATTTCCTTGGATAATGGAGACAATATTTCTGTCAAACTACAGTTACTCTCATCTACTGGTATAGGCTATAGTAGACATCAAAGTTGTCTCCACTATTTCCACATCACCCTTCATGTGTGGCATCCGTACAATCTGAGTATGTCAGAGAAAGGCAGGATGGAGAGAAACAACTGAGATTACAACCAGAGCTCTCTGATCCAACACTTAAGACTGCTCTGTCTCTAGCCACTAAATCTTTCTTTTTGTTTAAGACAGTATGAGTTTTCTATTATTTGCAACCAGTAGTGTCAAATGCAAATTTTCAAACAAACTTTTGGGGGGATAAAGACAGTACAGACACAATCAGAGGACAAACTTTGTTTTCAGAGGAATGCAGCTACAAATGATACAGAATAGTTTAGCAATTTGATGGTTTAGTGTTTCAAACATGAAAAGACAGAAATTTTCAGGACCAGCAGTTGGGGTAATGGCTACGTTGCTGGACTCCCACATAGTCAACCATAGTTCAAGACCTGAACCCAGTGGCTTTAACTCACACCGGGCATGTGTGTGTGCATGCCCAAGATCCCAAGAGGAGAATGGAGGAGAAGGGATTCGGAGTGGCCATCCCCCCGGGGGGTGTGATTTCTCGCTTTCTGTCTCTGTCTTTCTCTGTCTTTCTGGCCAGCACACGTGCCCGATAACAATAAAAAAAGAAGAAAAAAAAAAAAAAACTCTCCAAAAAAAAAAAAAATTTTCACA